>NW_015541048.1:111318-115826 GCF_001515605.1 Sinocyclocheilus anshuiensis | reverse complement strand
AGGTCGTAAATGTATCTGGTGTCAGGGTTGCCATGGTAACCAGGGTCCTGGGCCCTGTTCACAGACAACTTGGCACCCAGTATGTTTATTGGGTGAGGGGTCTGTGAACGTTTGTTAATCTAATTAATAATTGATTTGTTAAATCAAATGAAAAATGGTGTGTCTGATTGGTCCAGACGCTACAGCTAAGTACTTCTGCTAAGGCTTCTGCTAAGTTTTCTACTAAATCTTTTCTTCTCTTTACTGCTTAAGCTTTAACCCCTTTTCCTATGCCAACTGTATACGTGTGTGTGTGTATGTTAGACTAGTTTAAGTGTGCACGTAGTTAATAAAGTCTTACTTGTATCACACTTGAAGTTGTTCATTGTTTTCTCATAACTGAAGTCCCTAATCATGCAGATTTTTTGCTACATGCACGGAGTAGTATTGTACAGTAAGAAAGTTATTTGCCTTAACCAGGAAATTAACACTCTTTGAACTGACAGACAGTTGACACTGAGATGTCAAGTAAATACTTACAGCGGATCTAAATATTTATAATTAATTATAACTAGTTATAATTAATTATTCATATTTCCCCTTTGAGCTGATTCGCTACATAACTTGTTGTGCATAAAACTTCTAACACATTAAGAAATGTCTTTTTGCATTGCAAATAAGATTTCATTTCTACAGAAGAAACATCTTTCACATGGACAAGATTTGCAATTAACATTGCATGAATCAACTCTCTCACTGAATAAGAAGCTTTACAGCATATGTGTGCTTACATTCCCTTCATATTCTTAGAAGCACTAACAAAGTATTACTGTTCCTAGAAGCTCTAAACTAGTCTTGCTGTGCATTGAAGCACTAACATAACTTGTTTTGCATAAAACTTCTAACACATTAAGAACTGTCTTTCTGCATTGCATATAATATTTCATTTCACATGTAAGAAACATCTTTCATATGGGTAAGCTTTGCTCTTAGCATTGCATGAACCAACTCTCTCTCACTGAGAAATAAGCTTTACATCATATGAGTGCTTGCATTCGCTTCATTTCCTTAGAAGCACCAACACACCTACTGTTTTAGTGGTTCTAAGGAAATTAAGAGATTGCAAGCCCTCATATGATGTAAAGCTTATTTCTCAGTGAGAGAGAGTTGGTAAATGTTCATCAGTAAATCTTATTTCTCAGTGAGAGATAGTTGGTTCAATTACTGTTCATAGAAGCTCTAACCTAGTCTTGCTGTGCATTGAAACACTAACATAACTTGTTGTGCATAAAACTTCTAACACATTAAGAACTGTCTTTCTGCACTGCAAATAAGATTTCATTTCACATGTAAGAAACATCTGTCATACGGGCAAGCTTTGATCTTAACATTGCATGAACCAACTAATTCTCACTGAGAAATAAGCTTAACATCATATGAAAGCATGCCTTTTCCTCATGTGCTTAGAAGCACTAACACAGTATTACTGTTCATAGATGCTCTAAACTAATCCTGCTGTGCACTGAAGCACTAACATAATTTGTGCATAAAACATTTAACACATTAAGAACTGACTTTCTGCACTGCAAATAAGATTTTTTAAATTAGTCATAGTCATAGATAGTAATTGTCACGTTTATGTTTCCGTTTTGTTGTTTTCCTCCCCATGTGTGTTTTGAGTTTGAGCTCCGTCAAGTTAATTCTTTATTGTCTATTTTTTATCTTAAAATCAATTTTATATACCATAATTTTCGTTTCTATAACGTGTGAATATATCCCCTATCGTATTCTACAACAAAAACAATCAGAGCGCCTTGTTATAACTAGTTCTATTTTGATTTCCTTTAGTTTGGGTTAAACAAATCAATTTTGCTTGGTTGGAACAGCAGCTACACAAGCTTCAGTCTGGATCCAGAACACCTGAGAAGAGATGATGCCAACCCCTCAGAGGACCTCAGATGATGCCAACCCTGAAACCACATACAGAACTACCACATTTTGCTATAAGTTTGATTGCATCATAATAATTGCTGTTAATAGTGTTCATCTGTTTGATTACGTCTTTAATTTATTTTTCTGTACATTTCTGCCATATGTACATTAACTGACAGTCACCACTGATAAGCTACCACTAAATATTGTAGAAACTTAATTTGCTGTAAAGTTGCTTTGCAATGATTTGTATCGTGAAAAGCGCTATACAAAAAAATTGAATTGAATTGAATTGAATGTGTTCCTTGTTTTCCGTCTTGTGTCATTATGCTTTTTTTTGGTTATCTTCCTGTTCCTGCTCCCTGATTGTTTCCAATTTGATTCCAGGTGTGTCTCGTCTTCCCCTGATTGAGTTGTATTCTTAAGGAGTGTTTTGTTCTAAGTTCTTTGTCCGGTATTGTTAATCCTTATGCTACGTGTGTGTCTGCCTGCCTTGTATTTCTCCGAAGTTCAAAATTAAAAGACTAATCCTGTGTCTCCTCGTTCCTCCACAGTAGCCAAACCATGACAGAATACTGCACCAAACAAAAAGTAAGCAGCGCCCCTTATGCCCGTTTTTTTGTTTTCGGTTTTTGAAAGTCTTTTTTTGCGGAAACCACCGCACGTTTTGTAGCCCTAGCCCACAGAAATCTCCCGTTTGTGGAGTATGTGTGGGAGTTCTGCAGGCTCGCCAAGTGTGTACGGCGTTGGATAACGCGACTCTGAATTCGCTGTTCTGGATCGGGGTCAACTACCATCGCCCTGTGGACCTCCCAGACACCACTGGACTGAGCTGGAGGGAAGGGATCCTCCGGTGTCTGGAGAGCGTCCATCCCCGATCCAGAACCAGCTCGCCGTCAAGTCCGTCAGCCGTTCCCCAGTTAAGCCCGCCGGCAGCCGCTGACTCAGCGCTCTTAGACATGGCTCCTATCCTCGCCCCGGAGTCCGCTCCAGAAGGCTCTCCCTCATCTCCTTCGTCTCCACTGGATAAGCCAAGACAATAGCATCCACTATCCAGGGGGATAACCTCTGCTTGGAGACAGCCTTTCCCTTCTGCTGGCCTCCGTAACAGACAAAGAGCTGGTCTGAGGTCCTGAAGAGTTCTGTCTACGTGCGGAGAGCACGTACTGGACAGAGCAGTGCCAGGGCTGGGTCAGTGCTTGCAAGTTCACCACCTGATCTCTAAAAGGAGTGGTGGGAACTTTGGGCACGTATCCAGGCCGGGGTCTCAAGATAACATGAGAGTTGGCCATGGCAGGTCTTGAGCCTGATAAGCCAAGACAATAGCATCCACTATCCAGTGGGATAACCTCTGCTTGGAGACAGCCTTTCCCTTCTGCTGGCCTCCGTAACAGACAAAGAGCTGGTCTGAGGTCCTGAAGAGTTCTGTCTACGTGCGGAGAGCACGTACTGGACAGAGCAGTGCCAGGGCTGGGTCAGTGCTTGCAAGTTCACCACCTGATCTCTAAAAGGAGTGGTGGGAACTTTGGGCACGTATCCAGGCCGGGGTCTCAAGATAACATGAGAGTTGGCTGGCCCAAATTCCAGTCATGCTTCGTCAACTGAAAATGCCTGCAAGTCCCCGACCCTCTTAACCGAAGCCAAAGCCTTCAGGAGCGCAGTTTTTAATGATAAGAATTTTAGCTCCACTGAAAGCAAGGGTTCGAAAGGAGCTCCCTGCAGTGCGGATAAAAAAACTGCGAGATCCCAAGAGGGAACTTGTTGAGGGCGAGGCGGATTGAGCCTCATGGCCCCTCTCAGGAACCTGACGATCAGGTCATGTTTCCCAAGAGACTTACCATCAACAGGATCATGGTGAGCCGCAATGGCAGCCACATAAACCTTCAGGGTGGAAGGAGACAGCCTTCGTTCCAACCCTTCCTGAAGAAAGGAAAGCACTGACCCGATCGGGCATTTCCAGGGGTCTTCTCGACACGAAGAACACCAAGTGACGAAGAGGTTCCACTTCAGAGCATAGGCGTGTCTGGTAGATGAGGCCCTAGCCGAAGTGATGGTAGCTACCACCTGAGGTGGCAAGGTAATTAAACCTTTCGTGACCCGTCGAGAACCCACACATGTAGGTTCCAAAGATCGGGACGCGGGCCCCGTCTCTGAGAAAGAAGGTCCTTCCTCAGAGGGATTGGCCAGGGAAGGGCTGTCGCGAGGAGCACAAGTTCGGAGAACCAGGTCCGGCTGGGCCAATAAGGCACAACCATGAGGACCTGCTCCTCGTCCTCCCTGATTTTGCACAACGTCTGTGCAAGAAGGCTCACTGCGGGAAACGCATACTTGCGCAGACCCTGTGGCCAGCTGTGTGCCAGAGTGTCCATGCCAAGGGTGCCCTCGGTCAGGGAGTAAAACAACTGGCAGTGGGAATTGTCTGGAGAGGCAAACAGGTCTACCTGAGCATCTCCAAAGCAAATCAGCTGAACCAACTGGGGATGGAGTCTCCGAGAGACAGCGAGACTGCTGTCGTGAGAGCTCGTCGGCTGCACGATTGAGCCTGCCCGGGACATGAACGGCGCGAAGCGACCTCAGATGCTTCTGACTCCAGAGGA
>NW_015541048.1:103224-110672 GCF_001515605.1 Sinocyclocheilus anshuiensis | reverse complement strand
ACCTTGAGCCATCGCCCAGGAGGAAGCAACACTTCTAGTTGAGTGTGCTTGCAACCCGAACGGGCAAGGCACGTCTTGGGATTGATAAGCCAAGACAATAGCATCCACTATCCAGTGGGATAACCTCTGCTTGGAGACAGCCTTTCCCTTCTGCTGGCCTCCGTAACAGACAAAGAGCTGGTCTGAGGTCCTGAAGAGTTCTGTCTACGTGCGGAGAGCACGTACTGGACAGAGCAGTGCCAGGGCTGGGTCAGTGCTTGCAAGTTCACCACCTGATCTCTAAAAGGAGTGGTGGGAACTTTGGGCACGTATCCAGGCCGGGGTCTCAAAATAACGTGAGAGTTGGCCAGCCCGAATTCCAGGCACGCTTCATCAACTGAAAATGTTGATGACTGAAAAGTCCCCGACCCTCTTAACCGAAGCCAAAGCCTTCAGGAGCGCAGTTTTTAATGATAAGAATTTTAGCTCCACTGAAAGCAAGGGTTCGAAAGGAGCTCCCTGCAGTGCGGATAAAAAAACTGCGAGATCCCAAGAGGGAACTTGTTGAGGGCGAGGCGGATTGAGCCTCATGGCCCCTCTCAGGAACCTGATGATCAGGTCATATTTCCCAAGGAACTTACCATCAACAGGATCGTGGTGAGCCGCAATGGCAGCCACATAGACCTTCAGGGTGGAAGGAGACAGCCTTCATTCCAACCCTTCCTGAAGAAAGGAAAGCACTGACCCGATCGGGCATTTCCAGGGGTCTTCTCGACACGAAGAACACCAAGTGACGAAGAGGTTCCACTTCAGAGCATAGGCGTGTCTGGTAGATGAGGCCCTAGCCGAAGTGATGGTAGCTACCACCTGAGGTGGCAAGGTAATTAAACCTTTCGTGACCCGTCGAGAACCCACACATGTAGGTTCCAAAGATCGGGACGCGGGCCCCGTCTCTGAGAAAGAAGGTCCTTCCTCAGAGGGATTGGCCAGGGAAGGGCTGTCGCGAGGAGCACAAGTTCGGAGAACCAGGTCCGGCTGGGCCAATAAGGCACAACCATGAGGACCTGCTCCTCGTCCTCCCTGATTTTGCACAACGTCTGTGCAAGAAGGCTCACTGCGGGAAACGCATACTTGCGCAGACCCTGTGGCCAGCTGTGTGCCAGAGTGTCCATGCCAAGGGTGCCCTCGGTCAGGGAGTAAAACAACTGGCAGTGGGAATTGTCTGGAGAGGCAAACAGGTCTACCTGAGCATCTCCAAAGCAAATCAGCTGAACCAACTGGGGATGGAGTCTCCGAGAGACAGCGAGACTGCTGTCGTGAGAGCTCGTCGGCTGCACGATTGAGCCTGCCCGGGATGTGAATGGCACAAAGCGAGCCCAGATGCTTCTGACTCCACAAGAGGAGATGGCGAGCGAGTTGCGACATGTGACGGGAGCGTAGACCGCCCTGACGGTTGATGTACGCAGTGTTGTCCGTATGGACCAGAACGTGCTTGTCCTTCAGCAGGGCCTTGAAGCAGAGCAAGCCGTACTGCTAGCAACTCAAGGCAATTGACATGCCACTGAAGTCGGGGTCCCGTCCAGGAGCCTGACGCAGCATGTCCGTTGCACATGGCACCCCATCCCATGGCAGAGGCATCTGTTGACACAACAACATGCCTGGACACTGGTTCTAGGGGAACACCAGCCCATAGAAACAAGAGGTCCAACCACGGGGTAAAGGTTCGGCGGCAGGCCGGAGTGATGGTCACTCGGAGCGTGCCCTGTTGCCATGCCCATCTCGGGACTCGGCAGTGAAGCCAGTGCTGAAGCGGTCTCATATGAAGCAACCCGAGCGGTATGACCGCCGCTGCGGATGCCATATGCCCCAGGAGCCTCTGAAATAGTTTCAGTGGAACCGCTCTCTTGCCTTTGAATTGACTCAGACCCAGACGGCCGAGGTGTCTGAGCACCAGATCCCTGTGCTCACACAACTGTACTCGAGAGTGAGCTAGAATCAGCCAGTCGTCGAGGTAGTTGAGGATACGGACACCTTGCTCCCTGAGAGGAGCCAGAGCTCCCTCTGCGACCTTCGTAAAGACGCAGGGAGACAGGGCCAACCCGAATGGGAGAACTTTGTACTGATATGCCTGCCCCTCGAAAGCAAACTGAAGAAACGGTCTGTGTCGAGGAAGAATGGAGACATGAAAGTATGCGTCCTTCAGGTCGATCGCTACAAACCAATCCATGGGACGAATGCATTCGAAAATGCGTTTGGGCATGAACATCTTGAACGGAAGTCTGTGAAGAGCTCGGTTCAAGTCACGCAAGTCTAGGATTGACCGTAACCCACCTGTTTTCTTGGGTACTATGAAGTAGGGGCTGTAGAAGCCGGACTTCATGTCGGCTGGAGGGACTGGCTCTATCGCGCCCTTTGCCAACAGGGTCGCGACCTCCTTGCGCATGATAGGAGCATCCTTGCCCACCATCGTAACGTGAATACCCCGAAACCTTGGGGGACACCGGGCGAATTGAATCGCGTAGCCGAGCCTGATCGTTCGGATGAGCCAGCAGGACGGACTGGAGAGCTGTAGCCAGGCTCCCAAAAACCGAACCAGCGGGGTCAAAGGAAATACAGGCGTACCCACAGTGGGGCAGTGAGGCAGAACAGATGGCCCCGATATGGGAGGCGTAGCGTCCCTTAGCAAGGGCGGAGTGCGAGCACTTGTCTAATTCCGAGACATGGCAAAGGGGGCGTGAGAAGGCATTGCATTCTCGAGTCAGCTCTGCCTGGAAACTGGCAAAGGAAGAGGGGGACGAGAGCGGTGAGGAAAAACGTCACCTGCGGTCATCAGCGGCCTCTTGGGACCCGGAGGTAGAGGAAACAGCTCTTTTAATGAAGGTTTGGGTACCGTGGGGCCAGTGGTGGAACAAAAAGAGAACGAAAACAAAGGATTCTCCCCGGCCCTCCTCCGGGAGAAGGAGTGGTTCTGCTACCATCTCCTGAAGAGCTGACTTCCCCATCTCCGGGTCGACCGCCTCAGGAACGCCGCTTGGCCGGACGCTTGGCAGGTTTAGAGGCAGAGACGGGCTGCGCCACCCTTCTGCGGCTATCTCCTCGCTGCGGCCGGGGTGGAGGCTGCTGCTGTGGCTGAGCGGGAGTGGAGAATGCCGCTTGGCCTGACGTTTGGCAGGTTTAGGGGCAGAGACGGGCTGCGCCACCCTTCTGTGGCCATCTCCTCGCTGCGGCCAGGGTGGAGGCTGCTGCTGTGGCCGAGCGGTAGTGGAGGAGACCTCAGGGGGGCGCCCTCGGCGACGAGCAGGCTGAGGTGGCTGAGCCGGCGGCAGTGTGGAGGCAGCAGCAGGCCGCCAGGGCAGAATATGTTTTATAGCCTTAGACTGCTTCTGGGCAGCAGAGAATTGCTGGGCAAAACTCTCAACCGTGTCGCCGAAGAGGCCAGCCTGAGAGACCGAGGAGTTGAGGAGCTGAGTCCGATCAGACTCCCTCATGTCTGCCAGGTACAGCCATAGGTGGCGCTCCTGGACCACCAAAGTGGACATCACCTGACCCAAGGAGCGTGCAGTGACCTTCGTCGCCCGGAGGGCGAGGTCGGTAGCAGTGCTCGCCTCCTGCAAGACTTCCGGGTCAGCACTGCCCTCGTGCAGCTCTTTGAGCACCTTGGCCTTGTAGACCTGGAGGGTGGCCATGGCGTGCAGGGCAGAGCCCGATGCTCTCAGCTGCCCGGAAAAGCATGGCTGTCAGCTCGGGATCAGACTCGGGCAACGCTGGCCTCCCAGACAGAGGCAACGCAGCCGAATCCTCATCTCCCGAGGACTCAAGCCCGCCTTGTGATGCGGCGATCGACATTCGGTCATCCTCCTGAGCCCCGAATGAGATGCTGGGATCCTGGTGAGAGGGCCCAACAAGCTCAACCGGAGGCTCCACAGGCTGCGGTGTTTGTGAGGGGGGTGCGGCCCGAGGAGGCTGTCTCGGCGGGGAAGCCCACACCGTAACCCTCAGATCACCCTGGCCACCAGCCAAAGTAGCCCTCTTACGCTTGGAAGAGGAACTAGATTGGGGTGTGGCAGAGGGAACTTTATACCGTTTAAGGTAATCGAGTCTCGATCTTAACGCCAAGATGGTCATGTCCCCACAATGAGAACATGAACCATCCACGAACGCAGCCTCAGCGTGCTGAAAGCCCAGACACGTGACACAGCGATCGTGGCCGTCACGAGAAGCCAAATATCGACCGCACCCAGAACGGGCGGTATGACATCTTTAAAAAGTACACAACCCGTGTACTCTTTTAGAGGAAATAGCTCTTTCAGAGGTGCTGAAAGGAAAGAAGGAGGGGGAACGCAGGAGCTGGAAAGAAGAAGCAGGAAGCTCTTCAACGAACCGCTGAATCTCGCTGTCACACCAACACCACTGAAGGCTCGTTGCAAAACACTCCGGTGATACCAGCAGAGAGATGTGCTCGGCTTCGAAGCGAAAGCTTGAATGCGAGTTGCTCGCGCTGCTCCTTATATACCCACACAGCAGGGCGGAGCTCGCAATGCAAATTCCGCAGACAAAGGTACTCAGCATACCATTGGCTCGTTCTGTTACCAGTCGAAGGTGATTGGGCTCTCGGGCGAGATCCCCACTTGTCAGTTTGTTCTGACGTAACGTCGAACGTGACCGACTGAAAGGGAACCCTCGTTTGTAATGGGTTTTATTGGTTTTGTCTCATCACGCCGGGACACGACATCACAGTATGGTAATGGGCGTAACATTTCCGTCACACGCTTGATGTATTCGGCCAATCACAACACACTGGATAGCTGGCCAATCAGCGTGCACCTCGCTTTTCAGAACGATGAGCTTTGTAAAAATTGACGCGTTTCCGAAAGCCGGGGTATAGAGGAGCAAAAATGATGTACAGTATGTGGAAAATAATGTGTTTTTTTAACCTTAAACCGCATAAACACATTGCATTACACCAAATACACAAAATAATGTTCTTTTTAGCAACGTCATATGACCCCTTTAAGAGAAAAGCTTGCCCATATTAAAGATTTTTCTTACATATGAAATGAAATCTTATTTGCAAGGCAGAAAGATAGTTCTTAACTTGTTAGAAGTTATATGCTCAACTAGTTATGTTAGAGCTTCAATGCACAGCAAGATTAGTTTAGAGCTTCTATGAACAGTAATACTGTGTTTGTGCTTGTGCAAATGAAGAGAACATAACTAGCACGCATATGCTGTAAAGCTTCTTTCTCAGTGAGAGAGTTGGTTAATGCAATGTTAACAGTAAAGCTTGCCCGTATGAAAGATATTTCTTCTCTATGAGATAAAAACTTATTTGCGATGCAGAAAGACTGTTCTTAATGTGTTAGAAGTGTTATGCTCAAGTTATGTTAGAGCTTCTAAGCAAATGAAGACAATGCAAGCACAGACATGCTTCTTTCTCAGTGTGAGATAGATGGTTTATTCAGTGCTTCAATGTAATACTGTATTGGTGCTTCTAAGCAAATGAAGAGAATGCAAGCACACATCATCTTTTAAGTGTATTGTATCCAAACATTTGGAAAAAGTGTTAAGAATGTGCATTTTGATCATTGGTTGTGAATTATGTCTTGAGTTTTGAAAAATGACATGAAGGTTCTGATATTAGTGCATTTTTTTTTAACTGTAGAGAATTGTACATCCTTTAAATTTTCCCCACTTGAAGAAGACATTACTATGCATGTGTGGAGCAAAAATTATGGGTCAGTTGTGATGTACACGCAAGTTATTTAACGTGTTTCAGCTGTCCCTCTTTTCCAGCTGTACACGGTCTACCTGTACTGTGCGTGGGCTTCAGACAGTCGACACACTCAGAGGGTGTTCCCATAGTGTCAGCCCTCATGTAGCATTGGGATAATGTATGAAAGGGAACATACATATATATTTTTTTGTCCACAAGAATGTTTTTGACAAAAATATAACCTTCTCAAATATAAGCTTCTCATCAATTCTACTATTTTTAACCCTCCAGAATATCTTTCTTCTTAGACTTAGCTCCTGGACCACTGTAAGTGAGCATCAGTCGATGTTCTACAACTCCTAAGGGCATATCTGTGAGAGCAATCTGTCAAATTATATATTTTTTGGGGGTTTGGGGGTGGACCTTCTCAACCCACCTAGAGACGATAGAAAGATAGAAACTTAGGATAGAAAAGCCCTGAATTTCAGCTGAGACCAGGACAACTAGATGAGCCCCAGAGACAGATCCCCAGTGAAGACCTTGTCTCCTAGATGGCCATCGGGACAAGACCACGGAACCAGATGAGCCCTTTGCACAATCTAACTTTGCTGCAGCATGGATCAACCTGCTGCTTCGTCTGGCCGGAGGAGAATTGGCCCCCCGACTGAGCCTGGTTTCTCCCAAGGTATTTTTCTCCATTCTGTCACCGATGGAGTTTTGGTTCCTTGCTGCTGTTTCCTCTGGCTTGCTTAGTTGGGGACACCTAATTTCCAGCGATATCGTCGACTTGATTGCACAGATACTATTTAAACTGAACTGAGCTGGATGATGACATCACTGAATTCAATGATGAACTGCCTTTAACTGAAAATTGAGTGTTTACTATTGTCCTTTTGCACTGAGACACTATTTTCCTATTTTGATACTGAAAAGCTGCTTTGACACAATCTGTATTTTTAAAAGTGCTATATAAATAAAGGTGGCTTGATTTGACTTTGAAGTGGAGGTAAAAATATTTAATAACTCTTTATTCAAATCCATGTTAGTCACAGAACAAAAAGAATATTTTTTCCAGCACATATGTTGATACACAGAAACATTGTTTTTAGGATAGTAAAAGCACAGAAAAAAAGTGCAATGGAAAATGAGGTTAGAAATCCCTGTAAAGCTGTATTTTTGATTTTTATTTTCTATGGAACACCCTTTAAACTACACTAACCAAAAAACAACATCCTATCAAAAACATGGACAAAAACAAAGACATGGACACAAGTGCATCCAGGGGCCTGTTCTTCGTACGTCACTAACGCAGTTAACTGGATGTGATTGTTGACGGTTTGGCATGATCTTGGATTATTTTGTTCTTCGACGTTCATCCTGGATTTACTGTCATAGCAACAGGTCCGTAAACTTAAACCTGCTCGGGAGCAGGCTTATTTCATGTAAACAGGATTAGATTGCATCTTTTTAAGTGGAATTGATATTTAAAATCTATCCCAGCCACTGCTACTTTATTACAAGAGTACCCTACTAATCTGGGGACAATCATTTAAATGTATAGGCCTAGTAATTAAAAAATTAATTTGAAAATAATATTATAATGTTGTGTAATCTATAATACTATAGACACAGACAGTTTTAGTCATTGAAAGATCTATTTGTGATAAAATAATTACTTTATAATTGTATTAGAGTCTTACAAACATGCTATAGGCTACAGTTAATCTGAGTCGTGCATTAATTTGAGTGCTGACAG
>NW_015541048.1:102851-103211 GCF_001515605.1 Sinocyclocheilus anshuiensis | reverse complement strand
ACTTGATCTTGACCCTTAAGAAACTTTAATTAATGCTGTCACATAGCACATCTGCTTCAAAGATAAAATTACATAAATTGCTAATTGCAACATTCAAATAAAAATGTAAAGCCTGTGTACAAATACTAGAAATCGTGAATATAAAAATTGGGAATCACGTTAAAAATAAAAGAATAAAATAAAATAACATATGCACATTTCATTTATCTATACCATTTTTGTAGTTTTGTTCACTTGGCTGTTTCCCTATAAAGGTCCAGAAATTTGTCAAGTTTTTCGCCTTTTTTGATTATATGATGTCATTACGTTGCTGTCTTGCCACCAGCCAATCGCTGCATTGCTGATCGTGGTTTCGAGTAT
>NW_015541048.1:82753-102745 GCF_001515605.1 Sinocyclocheilus anshuiensis | reverse complement strand
ATTATATGTCATTACGTTGCTGTCTTGCCGCCAGCCAATCGCTGCATTGCTGATCGTGGTTTCGAGTATTGATACATCCCTTTACGGGGGACATGAGAACGCGCAGTAGACAACTTAATCCAGATATTTGAATAAAATCCGCAAATTCGTTTGAAGAACCAAATTAGCCAGAGATCAGTTATCACGATTAGAAGATCTGGTATCTTTCAAATCATCTCAGATGTATTAAGCGAGGTACGGAGATCGGGGCCCAGGTCTGGGCTCATGATGTGGAGTGTATATTTCAACAATCAACAGTTCACATTCTCAAATGAGTGTATGTATCTTAAAGTAACAAGTAAACAAATAAAGAAGGAATAGTTAAACAACCGTTAGCAACTTCAAAAACAAAACACAAAAAAATTACAGAAAAGTATTTGACTGTTTTGAACTTTTTATACTTTGTAATAAGTTGTATTGTACTTGCTAACTATCCGAGAGATTACTTTGACAGATTGTACAATATTACGGTCCCAAAACCCTTCAAGCAATATTACAGTATAAAGTGCTGTATATAAGGAAGCAAATATGCAGCAGCATACTGTGCTGCATACTGTTCCTCAGGTGCACAAAAGGCACTATTTTTAAAAGTCTGTACTGATGTCATTTGTAAATCAAATCAAAGTTTTCCCTGATATGAGAGTGACTGGGTAAGACAACAGAAGCACTTCATCCAGAATCTATCTTTGGTTTCTTTCTTGTCTGAGAAGAACAGAGACAAATCCGCAAATTCGTTTGAAGAACCAAATTAGCCAGAGATCAGTTATCACGATTAGAAGATCTGGTATCTTTCAAATCATCTCAGATGTATTAAGCGAGGTACGGAGATCGGGGCCCAGGTCTGGGCTCATGATGTGGAGTGTATATTTCAACAATCAACAGTTCACATTCTCAAATGAGTGTATGTATCTTAAAGTAACAAGTAAACAAATAAAGAAGGAATAGTTAAACAACCGTTAGCAACTTCAAAAACAAAACACAAAAAAATTACAGAAAAGTATTTGACTGTTTTGAACTTTTTATACTTTGTAATAAGTTGTATTGTACTTGCTAACTATCCGAGAGATTACTTTGACAGATTGTACAATATTACGGTCCCAAAACCCTTCAAGCAATATTACAGTATAAAGTGCTGTATATAAGGAAGCAAATATGCAGCAGCATACTGTGCTGCATACTGTTCCTCAGGTGCACAAAAGGCACTATTTTTAAAAGTCTGTACTGATGTCATTTGTAAATCAAATCAAAGTTTTCCCTGATATGAGAGTGACTGGGTAAGACAACAGAAGCACTTCATCCAGAATCTATCTTTGGTTTCTTTCTTGTCTGAGAAGAACAGAGAACTTCCATGTGTCGGTGTATTGTGAGAGCAGGATCTCTTCAGGGAAGAACTCGTCCACCTCAGGAGGAATGTCCAGATCTTTACGCTCCATGTAGGACACAACAGTGTCTTTAAGACTGGAAGACAGACAGAATTTAGTGAGTTATGTTCAACAAGAGCTTTAGAGTGCACATCACCACAATATTAAGGCTCCCACAGATTCTGCTCTGCAGATTCCTTTAGAATACAAAACCCATTCACAAACTTCCCCATATTTCCCTGCCAATCGTATGTTCATGAAATATTTGATTAACTTGATTATAGTATTTTTAGTGCCACCACAGTCTTATGGAATTTTTTGTAAACTGCATACAAATTTGTGGGCGATAAAAAAAAAAAATTATATTCAGACATTTTTTTTTTTTTACATTTTGGTCAAAAACTATATAAATTAATGATACAGACATTTTTATGGATACATGCCATGGACACTTCAATAAAACAGATTCATAAATAAATACTATACTGTCCCCCACCCCAGTGTAAACAGTGAAACTTTATCTTTCTAGTTGAGTGTTCTTAAGCCTCTGTATCACACAGTTTACCCAGTTTCATGCTTTGGATAGCCTTTCCCTAGCATACTGAAAACCATTGTGTCAACTATATATAATCACTTGACATAAATACATGGTTAATTCAGATATTACTTTCATTTCTTGAGGGTAATTTGGTGTGATTGCTTCTCACTGAGAGGGGCTTAGTGGAGGATCAGTTCCACAAAACCAGTAAGCAATTACTTAGTTTTACAAGCCTTCAGTACAAAAAACTAAAACAAACCGAAACAAAACAGCTATTGCTATAACTTGCAGTTCAGTAATCGAGTCAAATGTTGATTCTGATGAATTCAGTGAATTTATTCAGTAAAGGATTTGTCAGACTGATTCAAAAGAGTAATGTGAGTGAAAAGAAATCAATGAAAGGTGTTCATTCAAGTAGTCTGTTTGTGAATCAGACTACACTAGCATTGCAGCACTGGTAATATTCCTCAGGTCTCACCCCCAGTCAGGCCTAAAGGTGTCCATGGCTTTTGGGTTCTTCAGGACCAAAAGCAGAAACTCATGCATCTCCAACAGGAAGGCATCAGCGCTGGACTTTGTGAAAAAACTAGTGAGCAGTATCTTGTGTTCCTCCTGCAAAGGATGTTTGTACTCTTTGCTGATGCCCACAAACGGGTCCTGAAGAGCAGATGAACAGTCATTATCACATAAAAACTAATTGAAAGCACAAAACAGAATACTATGTTGAGTGTCTCACCCTCTTCAGACGTAGCATTGTCTCTGATTTCAGAGAGCTGAGCAGCTGCCACAACATCACACAGTGTTTCAGGCTGCACCTACTTAATGCCTGCACACAGAATTATAACTTACAGGTATCACACATTGCCAGAAAACAGATTAGGGACTGAAAAGTTATCATGGACTTTTTCTATTGAAAAAACAGAAATGATAGAAATCTATGACTTCCGCTTCAGAGAAGCTAGTTAAATGTGACAGGGGTCCATAAAGTGTCACCCTATGGAATGACTGTTCTTAATTTCAGTGTGCTACTTTTTAATTTTATTATGAATAGTATGTAGGTCTTTTTTTAGCATCTCGCGTCACAAACACTGTGCTTTTAAAGTAACATCAAAGTATTTAAACTTTTAAATATCTCAAGGCCTCTACTGTTTTTTATTTTAACATTTTTTAACACAAGAATGTGTGTTAACCCCCCTAAGAGAAACTCGTCTGATCATGACATTAAACCAATCTAACTATACAGGGATTCCTTAAGACCAGTGAGGATAGCATCATATTGGTATATGATGCTATCCTCACCGGTCTTAAGGAATCCCTGTATAGTTAGATTGGTTTAACTGCTCCATTGGCTTCACCACTGCTCCAAAATAATACATTTAATAAAGAAAGTGTGTGTTCATGACCAACCTTGAAGACATGTGGGGCCTTGTGGTCAGTCATCTGCAGCACCTCCTTCAAATAAGTGGCCAGCTGCATGTGTGGCTCTCCCCCCGTCATGGCGAGGAAACCCATGGCCAGTTCAACTGTGGACAGGGCCTCACACACGTCACTGTAGGACTGCAGCTCCTTCACAAGGTCGTACTGTGTCAGAGGCTGCAAAGACTCCTTTTGATACACAATCACATGACAGCTTGTGACGTATTAAAATGGTCAAAATATATCTCTGCATTGTAACCATGGATTTAATTAAATGTACAATTTTAAAAGTTGCATTTAAACAATATTAATATTCATTAAGAGCATTTTGAACAATGGATCAACATCTAACAATAACATAACCAATACAATGTATAAGATACAGATTTAAATGTATTACGCTAAAAAAACATTTATAATTAAAAAAATTATATAACTTACTTGTTGAACTTTGCCCTTAACATCTTTAAATATGATCTCATAATTTCTGTCTTGTCTGTTCACCAGTGTCGGAATACCCTGAAACACGAAGAAACAAAAACACAAAACAAAAGAAATAATTATAATTTTACTCATTTATTTACTCTACTGATTGTCAAGCCTGAAGAACTCCTAAAAAACACATCTGAACAGGCATTTTTCAGCTCTTGTGGTGCTGTGACATACATTAAGGGTGATGTGTGGTTTGCCCTGTAGAAAGCGGGTGAGGATCTGCTGCTGAATCTTGGGTAGGTCGTAGTCCTCCAGGGTTTCCTGCCCACGCTCCATCCTATATTGGCAGTTGGACAGCACCAGAGGCAGAAGATCCCGCTCATACTCATAACGGATCACGTGCAGCTCTGTCAGGTCAGCTGGGCTTACCGTGTAACTAGAAGGAAACAGGACAGAGAATGGTATGGATAGATGGGTGCCTAACTGGGAAATTGGGTATGGTGGGTTTAAAGTTGCAAATTTAACCGCTAGCTCACGGTGACTCAGGGTTCTGAGTGTTGTGGGGTTTTTTTTTCAGTGTGTTGCTATGTGGTCCCTAGGTTAATATAATGTTATATTTGATATTATTATATTATAATATAATATTACATCACTAAGTAATATTGTGGTCTTTAGTTATGGCTCAGAACCCTCCTTCTGTAGGTGTTTTTTCACTCATCCAGCATCAACAGGTGTTTTATCATCTGCAAAGTGAAAACTGTAAGTCCGATCATTCATCAAAGTAATAGTACACCTCTATTATTCACAAGCCACATGATTTGAAATGTTTCAATGAAATTGGATTTTTTTTAAATATTGTTTTTAAATTATTGGTCTATTTAGTACTTGTGTTTCATTGTAACAGCAAAATAATTTGGTCTATTTAATGACACTGTCTTTAAGAACATGTAAATTTGCTGAACGGTCAATAAGAGTAAAACAGTAAACATCTGATGACTCATGGTATGAAATATCTCTCATAGCCACAAACGGTACAGGATGAGTTACACCATGATGATTAATACTTAAGGTTATAGGTTTTCTGAACTCAATAACTTCATCAGTGACTACTATATCAAACACCACAAATACATGGGACTAAATTTGCTGAATCTCTTACCCAGACTCCTCTCCAGTGTATCTTTCAACAGTGTAGATAAGGTCGTTGTGCAGGGTGATGAGGTAGCTGACGAGGGCAGTGGAGCACAGGCCCAGGCCGCTTCTTTGCGGCAGCAGAACCTGCAGGTCTGCGTCCAGACCCAGTTCCTCCCGAGTGTAATCGTCCGGCAGCTTTATCTCTCCTGACACAAACAGACCATCTCATGCATCGCTCATCAATGGAAAAAATAATAGACATTTGTCTAAGAAATTACTGCACAGTGGTCTAAAGTGGAAAGAATGTGGTCAAGACAGTGGAAAGAATAAGTCTGTGAATGTTTGTGAATATTTGGATTTCTGCACTGATTGCACTCATAAAATGAGGTCTGATCACAATTTAATGAACAATTATAGACAAACACAATCTGACTAAACTAATAACGCACATTTAACATTTATATTGAATACATTATTTAATCACTAAAAGTGTATGGTGGAGAAAGTAGCAATTGAATTTTCTATATTTGTAGACAGGGTATCTTACCTACTTATTTATGAATAATAGGTCTTTAGCAATGCTAAAGCCTTGTCCAGCTTTGTGCATCTCTGCAATGTGTTTTTAAATATTTTAAGAATCTTTCTTTAAAAAAAAAAGAAAAAAAAAAAAGGATTTGTCAAGTCACGTCAAGTCACCTTTTTTTGATGGTAACCAGGCTTTGTGTGACTGGGCAGAGCACCCACACTTCCAATCTCATCTCCTTAACTGACTTCAATTAGCTTTTAATTTTCAATTAGTCGTAACACAGAGGTTCACTTATAGTGCTTTATCCAGCCTGCTCTGTCAATGACCAGTCAGTGTCTTCAATAACATTTTGAAAAGTACAATGTTTTGTGTTATTAGTTAAGTCAGACTGTGTTTGTCTATAACTGTGACTTGATGAAGATCAGACCACATTTTATGAGTAATCAATGCAGAAATCCAGTTAAGAGTTTACAAACGTATGCTTGCAATTGTAGGTAGGAGTTGGTTTACCTGTGGTAGCCAGAGATACCCTGATTTGGTTCCAAGTTGATATAAATTTTTTTATGCGCTTTTCATACCAAGCAGTGAGTGAAGCTGTTGAATGAAAACATGGCACAATCAGTATGTTTGCAATGAAAGTAAACTTTATTAATAGAGAAATCGCATATGCTTGCATGACTGCTGATTTGGGACTACATTTGTGCTGAAATGGGTAAATCAACCATCAAGCAGCGTATGCAATTACAAACAATGAAATGATCAATCATGAATATCTCCATACTGACTCAACACTTTCCATGGTAAATCATCACTAATATATGGTAGGTACCTGCTTTCTGATTTTGCAGGAACTCGCCAATGGTGTTGTGGTTAAGCTCTGTCATGTTATGGAACATCTTTACCAAATCCCTCTGGAGAACCAAGATGTCCGGAAGGAACCGCACCATCCGTAGCTCTGCTTCCTGAAATATACAGCTTTACAGTTTCTGTTTTCTCTACATGCCATTATTTTAATACAGATTTTTTCCACTGTTTTATTACTGCAGATAAACCCACCACTAATCAGTATGTTAAAACAAAATAAACTATGGCTGGTCCTTCATATGACAGTAAGACTAACATCAAAGTCGACCAGACTATGCTAATGGTCAAAGGACTGTCTACACAACATAAACAATCTGCCTAGAAAGCAGGCATCATGAACTGCAGTCTCGAACTGGTTGAACTGGTAGTTAAACTAATGAGATACTGTGGTTAATACATATCTTACCCTCTGAAGGAACTTCCAGAGCACTGGCAAGGTGTCCCGGCCACTGTTTTGCTCCACAATGTGGGTCAGACTCAACATTGAGACCTTCCTCCTGCAGCTCCAGATGGATGAATTATGGATGAGGGAGTTCTGGGGCAGAGAGCGCAGGAACAGCCCTGGTTTGCCAAATGCCAACTTCATCACTGGATTAGAAGACACTCGCTCATCTTTCCTGATGAAGGCATTCACTTCCTTTAGCTGAAGCTCCAAAACCTGAGAGAAAGATCAAAGAATGGAAAGTAATAATCAGCTAAGGGTTATGAGAAGTACTCTACTCTGAGGTCATTAATGCAACAATTAATCAACCATTCAGCTTTCGCTTTTATGTTAGGTCTAGTGTTATCAAACACCTACTCAACAATGAAAAATGTTTTTAACTGTTAATACATTGGTTGATCTATTTCAGAGGCAATGAAAAAGGAGGGAAATAAATGGAAAATCAACCATGATTTACACATCTAAAACTAAGATGCAAAAAACTTTAAGTTGCATAATTCTTTCTTGGTTCTGTGTACTAAAAGATGACATGTTGCTCACTTTCAGCTGATGTGTGATAACATCAGTATTCATAGCATTTTCCCATCCATTTCTTGCATCTTTAGTGAAAAGGTTTGGATCATAAGGAACAGGCCCTGTTTAGAATAACAAAATGTTATATTTCTTGAATTTCTGAGGCAGGAGATCAATATGGGAAGTGACAAATATAAAGTGAGGTGTGGGACTCTTACACTGGCTGGACTGATGGGGATCCAGTAGACTGTGGATGGTCAAATGGATTGTACCGACTGTATCATCCAGCCCTTTGCCTAGAGCTCTGCTCAGCTGCTCCATGTCCTTCAAAAGATGGGCCATCAGGAATGGACCAGGATCCAGCACAGCAGGCTTGATGATCTGCCTGACACTCTTAAGAGAAACATTCAAGAATATGGGATGACTATAGTAAAAGGTGCTCTCTGAAAGTTTTTGTTTAAGTTTGGCTGGATTTACACCAGAGCTGGGTTCGGTTCTTAATACAAATCCTCAGTTCTTCAAACGCATGTGTGTCTGGATTGAGTTGTCTGATACAATTGTATCAAAACTCAAAACCACAATCAGCATATGATATATATTTAAAAATTCACAATTTGAGTTGAATTACTGAAATAAATGAACTTTTCCACGACATTCTAATTTATTGAGATGCACCTGTATATACACATGACGTGATGCCAAGTATGGTGTCCCATACTTTGAAATTGTGCTCTACATTTAACCCATCCAAGACACACAGCAGTGAGTAGTGAACACACACACACCGTGAACTAGGGCTGTGCGTTATTGAAGAAAAATGCGATATGAGATACCTTGTTTAATACTGCGATATTCAATATGCGATACGATAGGCCTATTGCTTTAAGTGAGTGAAATCATTTTAAATCATATTTTAAAATATTTTAAAGCTGAAAATTATATAACCAATATATACGTTTCATTTTCTTTCTTGGAAAAGAGAGCATCACTACACCTTCTGAAAGTGACCAGCAGTGTTTTAGCATTACATAAAAAGCAATGTCACAAATCTGAAAATGTAATTTTAACATCAATGTAAACAAAAAATAAATAAATAAAAAAAATTTATGCCACTATATAATTAATGCACGATTCATCGAAATTAAACCGCAATCTGCAAAACTGCGATTTGGCAAAGATTGCGATTTTTTCATGCACAGCTTGTCAGTAAAGTATGGTTCTGTGATCAGTAGTAAATACTGCTCCATCCAAAGAAAATGCACGTCGTTCCAGGAAGTCCTTATCGCTGTAGCTGAATAGAAGATTGAACTGCTTTCATTGATTCAACATGACTAATAAACACACGACTATGACCATATATGGTTTATGAGTTCTTATTATAATTATCATAATAAAGTATATTTATAATGCAGTGCTAATCGACATATCCTTTATCACTGCGTAGAATACTATGAAATAATATGTTGCGTGTCTTATTCTGCGTAAGAAGCCACATCGTCTCACGGAAGGATTTTATTTCAAACACTCGACTCACATTATAAAGTGATTTTGGAGTAAAAACATGTTATTAAATGTTGTCTTTTGTTGGACAAGATGTTCATAAATGCTTCTCATGTTTGGAAGATGTTTGACACGTGTTGCTTTTTCAAATGCATGTTATAAGCGGCTCAAACTCGCAGTGCTTTCAGATAAAGCAGTATTTACAACTGATCACAGAGCCATACTTCACTGAAATGCTGCACATAACAGCCTTCCCTATTTCATAATCGCACTAAACCAGACAATTTAATTGTGATTTCGATTAATTATGTAGCCCCACTTAAGACATAACCGACTGTGTGTGTATTTGACCATCCGAGTGTAATAAGGCGCGGAAGAAAACTGAAGCAATCACACGCTATCCGAGAGACGGTTTGTGTGCGCGCTTCAGGTGTGTGTCAGACAGAGAGTTGTTTTCTGCAACTTATTGCACTTAAAGGGGTCATATGATGAGATTTTAATTTTTCCTTTCTCTTTGGAGTGTTACAAGCTCTTGGTGCATAAAGAAGATCTGTAAAGTTGCAAAGACTAAAGTCTCAAATCCAAAGAGATATTCTTTATAAAAGCCAAATACACAAAATAATGTTCTTTTTAGCAGCATCATATGACCCCTTTAATAACTCTTTTTAGCATCAAGCAAGTCATGTAAGTAACAGTCGCGTGCCCAGTCTATTCTCTGCTATATGAGTCAACCTAAAACTTTGACTTTTCACAACATTTTGAAGTAGTTTATTAAAATAATTCAGATATTGCATGCCATTGCGATATGCATATCGCGATAAGTACATTTGCGATATTTCGATAAATTTGATATATCATGCAGCCATACTGTGAACACACACCAGGAGCAGTGGACAGTGTGATAAGCCTGTCACAATAATCAATATATTGACTTAAGTCCAACTCTCTAACCATTAGGCCACAACTTTATTTTATATATATATATGAAGGGGGCAGGTGACATATTCTTAGTGTCCTGCATGTCAGGTTGGTCACGCCGCTGTGCATCATCCAGAATGTGTCCCGACTGAGTACGGTCCCCTCTGCAAAGAGGAACAATTGCCTCAAATTGATTAAAACAATTACCTCTAAAGCAAATCTACAGAAACAATTCAACGAGGCTTATTGAGCATAAAAAAACCAAACACATAAACCGCATCTATACAAATCATTATTATGGATAATAAACTGCTAAATTTAAAATCAACAAAAGCCTTAGTCAAACCTGGTTCAACAGCAGTCACTTATGTAAGGAATGACAAGTAGTAAAGTATAGTGTGCAAGTCAATAATGTAAAATAAACCTACATTTTTATTAAAATGCTAATTTTGAATAGTTCAGAAAAACTTTACCATAAAGTTTTATGTTAACATTACTTATACAATATTTTACATGAAATAATACTTCTACAACATTTATTAATATCTTAGTTAATGTCTTCATATATTAATGCACTTTAACTTTCAAGGAATAAAAGAGGAAGAACAAGCATTCACTGCAGGAGTAACTCACTGTCTCTGCATGGCTTGGAAGCCTTGAACAGGATTGTGGTTGGTACCACCTATTGGTGCATTACAGTCCGGACACCGACCAACCTCCATGGGTCGACCACACTGGACAGATACATGAAGAATTTTTTTTTTGTAATTTTAAGAAGAAGAATCTAATCTAATTCTACACATTAATGTATCAGTAATGCAGTGTTAAGACAAATCATAGGAATTAAGTCACATGACCATACCTCACCAACAGTGCATGGATGACCATTAGGACAGACTTTCAAACACAAAGGGACACCAGAGATTAGGAAAAGAAGTAAAAAAAATAGATGGGCATACATTTATTATTGTTCTTGCTGTTATTTACTCAATATAACAAGAAAATTACATTTGATGTAAGACCCAGGCAAAAACGTCAAATATATTATCCTATACATAACAACGTTCTGATTATGAAGTTCTGTTTATTAATCACTGCATTAACATGAGCTAGAACAGGGTAACATGATTTAACATGGCATTTCAGGTCAGATATTAACCACTGGGTTTCCAGGTGCACTGAATTTTTATAGGTCTTGAATTTTGCATGACTGGCAAATTCTATAGCAGCACCAATACACAGAATCCACTCACAATACCACTGAAGTTGTCCCATGGCCTGCTGGGCAACTGCCAACATGTCATCAGGCATAGTTGGGATGAAAGAAGCCTGTGAGGAGAACATGATAAAAATATCACACTCAAACACATTCTAGTCACCATGTGAAGCGTGAAGGGTTCATACCATCATGTTGTTTGGGGACAGTGCCAGCCGCTGCAGTGGCTGAAGTAAAAGCAGATTTCCACACAGCAGGACTGCAGCCATGTGAACTGTGACCTCTAACAGCATAAATTCTCTGCCTGACGTCTGTGGTTGTACATGCAGAGCACGCAGATTATTTTTCACCAGCGCTTGAGCAAATGCTCTCATTTCGTTATTGATGAAGACATCTGAGCTTCTGATAAAATCTTCAAGGCCAGCACATTGCTACAGAAAACAACATGAATATCAGACATACAGGAGTAATATACATTTATAAAAAAAATCCATAGAATAAAAAAATATGGCTTATTATATATAATTGTTGTGTAGCATATTGTGTTTTTACCGCAGGTTTAGGGTGCATGTTGGGGTTTCCACTTCTGTACAGGGAGGTGACTTCTCTGAACAAAGCCAGTAGCAGATAAACAGCTTTCTTCATGGGTGTGCAGTTGCAATCCTTCAGACAAGGATGTTTTGAAAGACATTGCAAACTGGTCAGCACAGTTAAAGCAGTTTAACAAAATTGAGGAAGAGAAATGGCAAGTATTTGATTGCATAGTTTATTACATTTAATTACAGTGTTCGTGTAGTGGATATGATATCTACAAGCTAGTGAACTCCCTTGTTTCTATCTAATGAGGCATCCTATCCCAACTGGAGCTTCACAAGTGACTGAACTGAATCTGTTAATGGTCACAAGCAGGGTCAGAAATGAACTTTTCCATTAAGTGGCAAAATATAACAATGTTTATAATTACCTTATTAAATGTATCTGTTGTCTTTTATGTCAAACTTAAAGTTACTTGAACTTAACCAATTTCTTCAATCAGAATACTATTGACAGTTACCATTAAAATGATCAACATCAACAATCAGCCATCATTACATTGCAAAGGTGTTGAACAACAGAATCTGCATCTTACATGGCTCTTTAATAGTAACAGCTGTAATAGATATAATTTACTTGTGCAGGAGATTTTTTTACCCCTCTTGAATTTTTGACTGACCCTGGCCACTGCCACACAGATGCACTCTGGTATGGTCTATAGGCAGGTTTAGGGGTAAGGTTAGGGTAAGGAGATAGAAAATAGTTTTTACAGTATAAAAGCCATTACGTCTATGTAAACAAGTATATGCGTATATATATGTGTGTGTGTGCGTGTAAAGAAGCAAACAAATACCTTAATAGCTTTCTGTATTCCGTTCATGTTGCAATCTAGCATGCCTTTGGCTACTGCATCTCGAATAGTTTTGTAGTCCATTCCACATGCTAGATACTGGTCAATTTGACTGTCATCTTGATTCTGAGAGAAATAAACGTACAAATTAAAAAATAACTCATGTCACTCATGTTAATTCAACTAAAACCCACCGACTCAAGAATCTCCTGAGGAAACAGCCACTTGAACCCTTCCTGTGGCAGAAGTTTCTGGACATATTCAACCCCATGAAGACAGCAGATTTTTCTGATGAGGTAAATCCTGTACCAGTCATTCCTGCTCTGGCAGCATAGATCAACCACACTGTCCAAAAATGCTGGGATAAAAGCTGAAGGATCATCATGTACACCTAAAATGAGGAAAACAACATCAATATCAACAGAAAAATTATTCAAATTTTAAATATAATACAGACATTTTTTTCAACTCTTTATTTGTTGTTTTTGGGTGAATCTCATGAAACCATTCTAAGGTCATAATTCATATTTCATGAACTGTTGCAATAATGTTTCAAAACTGGGGAGAAATACAGAAAATATCACAAAAAAATGTTGCAATCCAAAAAAAATTAAGTTCCTAAAATAAGGTTTGTTTTCTGTGTGCACATTTTTATTTTTTTTTTTATTTTTGGGTGAAATGTAACTTGGACATGTTCTGTCAGGTTTCATGATATCATGTCACGCACTAAAGCATAAGCACAAGCACTAAAGGCTTTTTAAAATTACCAGCACTTGTCAATCTATTCATTAGCAGGCCAGCACCCATATCCAGGCACAGTCGAACTCTGGCCATGCACTGCAGGTGCTCTATAGATGCAGTGTGTGTAGACACAGCATCAGAGTGAAGGAACTCCAGTAGAAAATGAGTTTCCTCCTGTAAACAGGCCTGCTGCTCCGCCACAGAATGCCACTGTGTCCGATCATACATTGAGTCCTGCAGACACAGGAGCAACATACTGTTCATTCAAAAAATTTTTAAACATACAGCACATAAGGGTATTTTAACACTAATTCTTGAGAAAGTAACATGTAATTTTAGTTACTTAAAGTAAGAGTAAGTTAAGATGGTATGCTTATGGTATGGTATGGTATGATTATAAACTAGCCTTAATCAGCATTCAATATTTTCACAGTAGATATGCAGTTATTTATATCATCAAAAATATTTAATGTCATAAACTTCAAAAACTAAGCCATAAAACATGGCAGGTGAACGCGAGTTGGTCAGGGCAGTGATATACACACCTCCAAACAGTTTATGTACAAGGAATAAAGCTCGGTTTTATCAGTCTCCTCAATGATGTTGCTTTGCTCAACTTCTGTCAGATGTTGCTGAAGATAGTTCTTGACATCATCCAAGCTGAAAGAGGAAAAAACAAAAACTATTATATTCATAAATGTTTAAGAAGAGTGTGCTGTGAGCTGTTAGAAGCCCTGCGCTTACCTGTACTTGAGCAGGAGTTTTAGCACCACTGAACGCACCACTGGATTTTTATCGAAAGAGTCATCAAAGGGAGAAAGAGCCTTAGTCAAGAACCTCCGGTCTCGCCCTGAGAGGATGGGGAACAACGTTCTTGTCATTTATTCATTCTAAACAAAATCTAGATCTCCATACTTAATAAACAGACATACCTCTGATCTGAGGGAGTGAGCAGGACTCTACCATCAGGAGGGACAACAGGTGGAGGATGATGTCTCTGCTGGGAGGAGTGTTGTCCTTGAAGCACACAGTGGTGACCAGATCAATGAAGAAAGCATTGCATCGTATTCTGAACAATGCATTTTGACTAATGAGATCCCTAATGACCAAAATAAGCACATAATATTTTAGACTCATAGAGAGAGAGACAGTCAGACAAACAAGAGAGATAAAGCACAACTATTCATCCCAAACAAGTAGCAGATTACCGTATTTCATCAGAGGCCTTGAGATCAAAGCCATCAGGCACTTCCTGTACACACAGAGGGCAGTGCATCTGGCCAGGCACCAGCCACTGTTTGATACAGGTTAGGCAGTAGATATGGTCACAGGGCAGACTCAAAGGGTCCTGAGGGTCTCCCATGCACACTGGACAAAGTTGAATGCCAAACCTGTGTAAACAAACAGTAACAAGTCACCACAATCCTTTAATAGCATCTTACTGAACCCTTTGATTAAAGAAAATATAACTAATTTAAAAAAATCATACCTGAAAATGCTTTGAGATGCTCCATCTTTGCAGGCTTTGAGTATGGTGATCACTGCCTCAAACGGATGCCTCTTTTTGAGGTTTGAGTCCTGCTCTAAGACCTTTAGCAAAGAGATTTGCGAGAGTGTTGATAAGCAGAAATGAAACGGTTCAAGGAATTATTTTCAAGGAAATGGACAGTTGACTCACTTGTGCTAGGCGTCGAGTGTGTTCCACAACTAGTGGCCTGAGTTTCAACATCACATCTCCAACACCCAGCAGCATGTGCTCGACAAACAAGGCCAGAGAACAAATGCGACGCCAGCCATGTCTGAATATTAATAATCAAATGATGTAATTGATAAAAAGTGATAATATTGATAACTACACAATACAGTAAATAGAGTTTGATTAGCAGCCAAGCCAGCCAGGGTTGTGTGCCATTCAGGTCTGAATTGAGAATGAACTTGAGAATTTTAAACGATTATACTCATTTAATTTCTGAATTGGAAATGAAGTAGCAAACAGGATACAATAATTGTAATTCAAATCTGAATCTACGGACAATTTAAATATAAGTGAAATAGTGCACAAAATCATACAAACAAACTCACACAAAAACAACATATGAGGTAATTACAGCAGCATTAGGTAAGATGACCTGCTTTGTAAACTGAACTGTAGGCAATTATATCAATGCAATGCAATATAGAGCAGGACTTCTCAACCAAGATATACAGTATGAGTTAGACTAATTCTAAAAGTATTATTTCTAGACTCTGAAAAAATCATGTAAATTAATAAAATCTTCAAATTCCATGGACATTTTTATGATTAATATAGACATTTCTAATTATGCTCTAAAACATTTTGAGTAGAAATTGAGAGTAAAATATTATTTGAAATCCATATGCTTAATCCTTATCAATTAAATTAAGAACGACTGGAAAAGTCATGCAAATTAATTGTTTAAAAAGAATGGGAATCCCAAAGAAAATTCAGCTCTTAAAATGTCAGGGAATTTAATGTACAGAAACTGGGTGTATTGAATTTAAAAAAAAATAAAAAATCATTACAGCAGATGTACCAGAGGTATAACATGTAGCATGTTATGGAACATATTAACCAACGATGATGGGGACCTTGAATATTGCTATGGGCAATGAGGTACAGCCCTGCATTTCAGACTGAGCCTGACAGGCCCGACTTATTTACGCCCCTAAGGCCAGGTTTCATGCCAATTTTCACGTCATAGCTCACACACTTTTAGGCTTCTCCTTCTTTTTATATTTTAGACATCACCCAAAAATGAACACTGTCATTAATTACTCACCCTCATGCTGTTCCAAACCCGTAAGACGGGTGTTGTGTTCATCTTCAGAACACAAATTAAGATATTTTTGATAAAATCCGATAGCTTTCTGGCCCTGCACAGACAGCAATGCAACTGAAACATTCCCAGGCCCAGAAAGGACATTGTTAAAATATTCCATGTGACATCAGTGGTTCAACCGTAATTTTATGAAGCTACGAGAATACTTTTTGTGGGCAAAGAAATAAAAAATAACAACTTTATTCAAAAAGTTCTTCTCTTCTGCTTCAGTCTCCACCGCCATTCACAAGAGTACCACGACGCATGCGTGTGGTGCTGCTGACGCAGGAGCCGGCATTCTGACGTAGAACACGCATGCGCTGCACCTTGTTTATAAGCAGAGGAATGCACACACGTGGTACTCTCGTGAATCACGGCAGAGACTGACCCGGAAAAGAAGAAATTATTGAATAAAGTTGTTATTTTTGTTTTCTTTGCGCACAAAAAGTATTATGGTTGAACCACTGATGTCATGTGGACTATTTTAACAATGTCCTTACTACCTTTCTGGGCCTGGGAATGTTTCAGTTGCGTTGCTGTCTATGCAGGGTCAGAAAGCTCTCGGATTTCATCAAAAATACCTTAATTCGTGTTCCGAAGATGAATGAAGGTCTTACGGGTTTGGAATGACATGAGGGTGAGTAATTAATGACAGAATTTTCATTTTTGGTTGAAGTATCCCTTTAAGGTGATGGAAAAGATGTGCTTAATTTAATTACTTAAATCCTAAACCATAATGAGCCTTTAATATATAGGCTAGCTAGGCACTCATATATGGCGCTTTTCCACTGCGTGGTACGACTCGGCTCTGCACGGCTCAGTACGGTACGACACGGCACGGCTCGGCTCGGTTAGCGTTTCCACTGCAGTTCAGTACCGCTTTAGAAGTTGGCAGAGTGCGAGGGTCGTGGCGGGATGCGGATCCGTCACTCATGGTGCACCTCGGTGTCGGACAAACAAAAGAAGTTAGGAATATTTAACAGCAGCGGTCACAGTGATGATGAGACGAGCACCAGTGAAGTGATCGCGGCCGCGCATCTCGTTTCTCATGCCCGCTCCGTGTGTCTGCTGGGCAGCGATCAAACAGACAGGTCAGCACTTTTCACGAGTGGAGATCGCTACTAGACGAATCATGTAATTTGTTATTTTTATTATCTCTGTTCTCTTTTGTCGTAAGTTATGCTATTACTCCAGTAATTTATACTAGCCTATCCAGCGCTCCCTGAACGTAGTCTCTGAATCTAGCATGAAAGCTGAGTCTTAAATGTGTCAAATATCTGTATCCCCAATAAAATGGGGATTTTTTTATTGCCAGTCAAGCGCAACGCTGCAGGGATGCAAAGTCTAACGACTTTGATCTGATCATAAAGTCTTTCCGAGTCACAGGGCTCAAGTCCAAGTCAAGTCTCGAGTCATTGCTGTCAAAGTCTAAGTCGAGTCTCAAGTCTTCTTTAATTATTTCGAGTCGAGTCGCAAGTCATCAAATTTGGGACTCGAGTCCGAGTCAAGTTTCGAGTCAAGTGACTCGAGTCCACACCCCTGGTTTACACGTCACATTTTGGTAACGGTACGGTTCACTTGGAACCTCAACCGAGGTGGTACTAAAAAAAGTACCAGGTACCAGGTACTGTACCCAGTGGAAAACCCCCCAAAAGTGAACCGTACCGAGCTGTACCGTGCCGTACCATGCAGTGGAAAAGTGCCAATAGCTTGCCGCAAAGCAACCATTTGAACTATTTATTAATAAACTAGTAACCACTTTGCCATTAAAAACAAAACTGAACTATTTTAATGGCTGCAACAGTTGTAATAATTCCTTAATAAATAATAATTCCTTACATTTATATAGCGCTTTTCTGGGCACTCAAAGCGCTTTACATAGAAGGGGGGAATCTCCTCAACCACCACCAGTGTGCAGCATCCACCTGGATGATGCGACGGCAGCCATATTGCGCCAGAACGCCCACCACACACCAGCTTATTGGTGGAGAGGAGACAGAGTGATGAAGACAATCAGCAGATATGAGGATGGTTAGGAGGCCATGATGGTCAGAGGCCAATGGGCGAATTTGGCCAGGATGCCGGGGTTACACCCCTACTCTTTTTCAAAGGACATCCTGGGATTTTTAATGACCACAGAGTGTCAGGACCTCGGTTTAACATCTCATCCGAAAGTCGGTGCTTTTTGTCAGTATAGTGTCCCTGTCACTACACTAGGGCATTAGGACCCACACAGACCACAGGGTGAGCACCCCCTGCTGGCCTCACTAACACCTCTTCCAGTAGCAACCTAGTTTTCCCAGGAGGTCTCCCATCCAGGTACTGACCAGGCTCAACCCTGCTTTGCTTCAGTGTGCAACCAGTATTGGGCTGCGGGGTGATATGGCTGCTGGCAATGGGGAAGAGAAAACCAAGAATTCTGATAAGCTGTTGGACAAGGGCCGGGCTAGGGCCTGAGCGTCTCTGGCCAAGGCCGGGCTTGGGCCTAGATTTGAGGCCCAAGCAGGGCTTTACAATGAGGGGCATGGTCAAAAAAATCAAAAGGCTTTGAACCACTGATCTAAGGTATCTAAAGAGATACAGGGGCCACCAAGTCCCACACAATCAGACTGAAAAACAATTTCCCAGAGCTGTAGGTGCTATCAAGCAATAATGTAACACAAAAAATAAACAGATAACATGTTACTTGTACATACTGTAACATTCCCCAAGACTCATGATAAGACAATAATTTTAGAGCTCATAAAAGACAAAACTTTTACAGGGCTTCTGCAGGATTTTCAAGCTCAAATTTAAGACTTTTTAAGACCTGCACAAATAAAATTAATACCATATGAGCGGGGTAGGGCAATGTCTATAGTACCATATTGAAATGTAAAATTACTGTAAAAAGCATAATTTACAGTTCAGATACAAGTTTTCACAAAAACAAAGCTTTATAAAATGATAAACTTCACATTTCAGCCTTTAAACCATTGTTAAGAAATGGCCATTGAGTCAAAAGTATTATTATATTAATTTAAACAATTATTATCAATACTGTAAATTATTACATCAATTAAATAACAAATTAGGGGTGTGCGACACTGACAAAAAATGATACCTCGATCATTTTCTGGGATTTTATCGATAACAATAATTAGACGATATTTTGCTGAGTGTGTTATTGTGCTGATATCTTAAAAACTACTGTGGACTCCTGAACATATTCTGTGTGGTCAGTTCACAGCATTTAATAATTAAACAAAATAAAATAAAACGTAAATCTCTTAATATTAACTACTTGTTTATTGAGCTGTAGTATAAAATCAATATCACATTTGTAATCATGCTTACTTTTGGAGAAAAAACGGCACTCTTCGTGTGATATTAACTATATGAAATTATATAAATATATACATTTTCTGCCTCATATCTTGAATATGTGATAATTCTAAATGCATTTTAATAGACTGATTCATGCAGTGAAAGAACGCACTCTAAATGCGCACGAGCACGCGCACTAGTCTAACCTAGTCTAACCTACTAGGCTTCAACACCTAATGTATGCGTGCACTCTGTAGGTGTGTTTTGTGTTTGCTTTTCACGATATACTCATAATATCAAATCGCACATCGTTAAAACAACAATTAGGATATTATCGCAGACCATATATATCGCACACCGCTATGTTTAGATTTTTATAATGCATTGCCTTCTTATCGATCCACCAGTTCACATTCAAAGTAGAGACCTGCGCGGGACGGATTTTTTTTCCGTGCTTCCTTTATTATCACTAAAAGCTGACATCTCAGTTAATCGCGATCTCATAAAGCTCTGTTATATCACATTAAATATATGCACAATGAATCTTTCACAGTGTCTACACTTCGTGTGTTAAAATGAGAGGATTCGTGAGCACGCAATTTCAGCACTGCGGTGAGTAGATTCTAACTTAATCACCTCTGATTGGCCATTGCGTTCCAGAAATCAACAGCTGAGTCTGTGATTGGCTACATTGCGCAACCTTTTAAACACGTGATATAAATAGAAGCTATGCCTAGCTTGCGCATGTCAATCATTTTAATTTTAATATTAGTTGTTCTTTTTGCTTTTGTGCAACAGATAAATAACAATTTATATGTTTTA
>NW_015541048.1:77723-82175 GCF_001515605.1 Sinocyclocheilus anshuiensis | reverse complement strand
CATAAAAGTAATCTATATAGATTTTTTTTCAGTACATCGAATACATTTACATAAAATGGTTCTGTAATATCTCCTAAGCTCCACAACATACCAGCATAAACGCTCCCGATAAAATATTTGTTATTTAGGCTAAGCATCAACATTCACAAACCACTGTTATTTTTAACAGAAAAGCAAGCGTGGGCTGCTGTGTGCATGGTTTGGCATGGCAGAATGCGAGCAGCGCGCTTCGTTTATTATCACTAAAAGCTGACATCTCAGTTAATCGCGATCTCATAAAGCTCTGTTATATCACATTAAATATATGCACAATGAATCTTTCACAGTGTCTACACTTCGTGTGTTAAAATGAGAGGATTCGTGAGCACGCAATTTCAGCACTGCGGTGAGTAGATTCTAACTTAATCACCTCTGATTGGCCATTGCGTTCCAGAAATCAACAGCTGAGTCTGTGATTGGCTACATTGCGCAACCTTTTAAACACGTGATATAAATAGAAGCTATGCCTAGCTTGCGCATGTCAATCATTTTAATGTTAATATTAGTTGTTCTTTTTGCTTTTGTGCAACAGATAAATAACAATTTATATGTTTTAAACACTTTATGTTTAGATAATGTCTATTTTGCGGGAGTCCCACGAATCATTTTATTCTCCCGCATCCCGCACACACACGAGTCTCTTCCCGCCTGCACCCGCACCCGCACTCGCCCCCGCACTCGCCCATCAAGAGTTGTCCCACGCCGCACCCTGTTGCGTTGGGTCCCACGGGTCCCGCGGTCCTCCCGCGGGAGTGCAGGTCTCTAATTCAAAGCTCTGCATGTTTGCAGGGTAAAAACATGGGTCGAATTTCGCATTGGTCTGAACTCTGAACAAAACAACAGTTTTATTGAAAATGCTCATTCATTCTCTGCCAGCAGGTGGAGCGTTTGGTAGAAATATAACTGTTTTCCTGGTAATGGCAGAACACAAAGCAGCGCAGCACCGGACTCTGAACATGCAGAGCTCTTGTTTATTTAATTAAATCATAGCCTTTTGAGGTTTAATCGTCACATTCAGCCATATCGCAGTTCTGGTCTTTCTGTCCCCAAATTGAAGACCTCTTGAAACCACAATTAAGACTTTCTTGTACAATTTAAGACTTTTTAAGGCCTTAAATTTGATACAACTAAATTTAAGACTTAAGACTTTTTAAGACCCCGTGGAAACCCTGTTTTAGAGCTCAAAACTCACTGGATGTGGGTGACCATCTGTTTTCTTTTCTCTCCATAGTGGCGTAGGCTCTCCTCACAGCAGACCAGCTCAATTGGCACCTGTAGTTTTTTTACACGTCTAAGCCAGGCCAGACTCTGAACATCTCCATCTAGAGTCTGGGGCTCCAGATATTCAATACAGACCACAGCAGCATACATATCTAACACCTGAGAAACAGAAAAGTGGTCAGAGGGAAGTAAACAATGACTGTAATAAATATTTTCATGCAAACTTCGGCAGCAGAAGTAAGTTGAAAGCAATTACCAATTCTATGCCCTCTCTGGCATATCTGTTATCAATTAGCATCTGAGCAATCTGAGGCTCTATACTGATCATCCTGTGGAGGTTCTGTATTCGGTTCTTGAAATGGTGGTAGGCAGCATGAACCCATGCCAGAGAAATGACTTCACTCTCATGTGCTTCCTGACTGCCTCTAAGCTCATGTACACCAGAAGTAAGGGCTCCCCGTAAGAGCTACAGTAAAAGGTAAAAACCACACATGAACAAGTGTGCTTGGATGTGCAGATGATGGGTAGAAATCTAGCTTTGAAAGTGTCTGACTCTCACCTTGAGATCCACCTCTGATGTTACATTCATGGTTATGGAGATGAAATCCTGGAGATACCTGTGGAAAAACTCCATCTGCATCTCTTGGGTTGCTTCAGAGATGTACCTGCCCAAGGGCGTCTTCCAAAAGATCTCTTCAAATTGCTTTATAGTGTGTCCTGTTCAAAGAAATACAAATACAGCATTTATTGTTTACATTTTCCTCTGTAAACAACAACAACAACAAAAAGTTAAAGGAAAATGAAAAAAGGAACTCTTCAAGAGAACTAACCTGATTTAAGACTGATTGCTCATTAAAAAAATAGCAAGGGAAGAAGTTGTTTAAAATACCTTCTCGCTGCAAAGCATGCACCCAGAGTTCCTCAAGATAATCTTTAATCCTCCAGCTGAAAGGCAAGGTGCAACCCATGTTCCTGTCGATTGCAATGTAGTTCTGAACCAAGATTGTCTTCGTCTCTGAGCTATAAAACATAGCGTTTTCAGTTACAACAACGACATTCTGCTAATGTAGACGTGAATGCTTAGAAAACGCATTGTTAGTGTATGATTTTGGATTTTACATAACATGCTTTTGCTTTCCATTCTTGGGGAGAATTTGAGTTATCATAACGTTCATTGCCATTAATGTTATCATTTGGGTAGCTAAATATAAACCAGTTGATTAACTTGCTCACAAGGATTCTCTTTGAACTGTTGCTCATAAATGTAAGTAGTTGACCTTAAAGAAAAAAACTCACTGAGCAGCAATGCTGAGAATACAATGCATATTTGCTTTGCATTATGAATTCCTGTCGGACACATAGTACATTCAAGCATGTAAAACTAGGAGCATTAGCGTACTTGCATAGAGTATGTTTTGGGCCCAATGGCTTACAAAATGCATCTTGAAATCATATAATTACATACTTGTTTTCCACTCTTGTGTAAGGAACATTTAGTAACTTGAAATCTCCAAAAACGTCCAACCACAGTTTCTTCAAAGATTCTTCAGAGTTTCTATCCAGCAAGAGGTCTAGATTGCAGTCACGGTCAATAATTGAAACAAGTTGCGCCAAGAAGGGAGTTACTACTGCTTGAACTCGCCTCCACAGGGCATGTCTAAAAAACAGAAACAAATAATTATTAAAAGTAGATTTGAAGAGAGAGTAGAAGGTATAGGGTTTTACAAAGAGCCAATAAGGCCTAGTCAAGCCAAAGAGGCTACATGTGAACATCTGAAAGGTTACCATCCAAAATAATGTGCAATTTACACTCTTTCTCTTACACTTTATTTCTCTTACAGACTTTAATAAAGAATTTGCTGATTTTCTATCTGAATTAGTGCTAGCTGCAGATAAAGTCTTAATTGTTGGTGATTTTAATATCCATGTTGATAATGATAAAAATGCATTGTGATCAGCATTTCTAGACATTCTGAGCTCTTTTGGGGTTAGACAACACGTGTCAGGTCCTACTCATTGTCGAAATCATACTCTAGATTTAATACTGGTACATGGAATTGATGTTAACGGTGTTGAAATTATGCAGCAAAGCGATGACATCTCAGATCATTATCTAGTCTTGTGTAAACTCCATATAGCTAAAACTAAATTCAACTCCTTGTTGCAAGTATGGTAGAACCATCACGTCTACCACAAAAGACTGCTTTGTAAGTAATCTTCCTAGTTTATCTCAATTCCTCAGCATATCCAATAGCTCAGAAAAACTTGATGATGTAACAGAAACTATGGACTCTCTCTTTTCTAGCATTTTAGATACGGTCGTTCCTTTACGCTTAAAGAAGATTAAGGAAAACAGTTTGACACTGTGGTATAATGAACACACTCGCACCCTAAAGAGAGCAGCCCGGAAAATGGAGTGCAGCTGGAGGAAAACAAAACTAGAGGTATTTCGTGTTGCATGGCGGGAAAGTACCCTATCCTACAGAAAAGCATTAAAAATTGCTAGATCTGATTACTTTTCGTCTCTTTTAGAAGAAAACAAACATAACCCCAGCAGGGCTCGACATTAAGCTTTGACATGTGCTTGTCCTTCGGACAAGTAAATCAGTCATTCACTTGACCAAGTAAAAAAGTTACTTGTCCGGGGGAAAAAAAGGTGGTTCTTTTTTCTTTTGGCTTAAATGTAATTGCCTTAAAGGGGTCATATGATGCTGCTAAAAAGAACATTATTTGGTGTATTTGGTGTAATGAAATGTGTGTATGCGGTTTAAAGTTAAAAAAACATTATTTTCCACATACTGTACATTATTGTTTCTCCTCTACGCCCCGCCTTTTTGAAACGCGTCGATTTTTACAAAGCTCATCGGTCTGAAAAGCGAGGTGTGCTGTGATTGGCCAGCTATCCAGTGCGTTCTGATTGGCCAAATACAACTTAACCACTGATTTGTAGTCGTGTCCTCTTTTGGAAGACCAAACAAAGTAGTTTCACTTTCACAACGAAAAACACGGCGGCCTAGCATGAGCGGAAGCCGCGGCTTAGCGTGAGCTGATGCCGAGCTAGAGTGAGCAGAGGCGGCGGGGTTGAGAACGGCGCAACCGGCGGATTCGACGAAGGAGCGGCAAGCACATGTTACGACCCCGGGCTGGACTCCGCTTCGTCCACGGTGAAAGCCGATCCGGCGATCCACAGCA
>NW_015541048.1:66167-77303 GCF_001515605.1 Sinocyclocheilus anshuiensis | reverse complement strand
ATTTTTCGTTAATTTAACCACTGTATTGAATAAATACCTGGGGTTATGTTTGTTTTCTTCTAAAAGAGACGAAAAATAATCAGATCTAGCCAGTCCTGATCACTGAAGATCACTGAATTCAATGATGAACTGCCTTTAACTGAAAATTGAGTGTTTACTATTGTCCTTTTGCATTGACACACTATTTTCCTATTTTGATACTGTAAAGCTGCTTTGACACAATCTCTATTGTTAAAAGCGCTATATAAATAAAGGTGACTTGACTTGACACTTACCTAAAAGTCCCACCTTCTTGCAACGCATCAGTATTTAGTGCTTCCTTTGAGACCCAGCTCTTGGCAGAGATTGTGTTTTCATCATGAGTCATCAACAGAAAATGAAGTCGCTTCTTTAAAGTTTTTAGAAATTCAGCTGGTAACATAAATACCTAAATATCAGTGATCCATTATAAGACAGTTAATGAAAGCTATAAAGAATAACAATAGAAACAGCGATCTCTCACCGTGTAGAGTCTGGTTGTCAGCCAAGAGCATTAGCAGAATCTCTACTCTCTTGGTGCTACGGGTGCTTGCCTCTGTCTGATCTCTTAGCATGCCAACTGCACTCTGAACACAGCTTCGCACTAGTGCTGTGGTGTCCAAAATATTCTTCCAGCCCCGAAGAGCACAAGAAACACAAAAACATCTTCACTTACCGAGTCTTCCTAGACATGTACTGAACTGAACAGGGTGGCAATAGTATCACAAAAATACTGAAAATATAGTGCTGTTGTTGAGGTTTGTGGCTCACAGTATTGTCTTCTAGCTCCATCTTTTCTTCTTCTTCCATGTACATCTCCTCAACCTCCATAGCTGCAAGCAATTAAAAATGATTTGAATTTTTTGAGAATGTGGATCATCCTTTTAAAAATAAATCAATATTTTAAAAATAAAATGACATCACCTTCAGGCTCATCTGCTTCCTCTTTAAACAACTGGCTAATGGTCAGACATTGCAAGGCTTTTATATCAGAGACAATATCTTTTGATCTTCTGAGGTCATCAATGTGGACTGATTTCCATGGCCCTTATAAAAGAAACTTTAGAGATGAGATTTTCGCTAAAACAAACAGTGCTGGTCATTGATGAAATCAAACTCGTCTTACCGCCATTAAACCCAATGTAGGAAGTTCCACCGTCCATTCTGGGTAGTTTAGTGATGAAGTACACAAAAACCTTTTGATTGTCCTCTTTTCTGAATTTGTTGATCTCATTGATAGAAGAATACCTGGAAATATATTTTAAGTTCAAATTACACTGCTTTGCATTTACTGAACAAGCAAAATATGCCACAAACCACATTTAACTCACTTCGCAGAAGCAATGACATTCAACCTTTGGGAGCCTTCATCAAAATCGGTTTGGATAATAAGTATCTTGTCCCCAGTGGTGTTTTCCAAATAGTTCCTGAATACAGAGAAAAAGGTTTCAATTCATTTAATTTAGAACAAATGTGCTTTTTTTGTTGTGATGTGACAAGATGTAATGATGTTGTGAGCACAATACTTGATTTTCTTGAGGAATGAGTGTTCCGTGTCAAATTGCTGAAGTGAGAGGAGCTCTATGTTTTGAACTACGTTCTGTAGCTGTTCAGTTTCTGCAGAGGTCAGAAGCCTTGAGAATGTAGTCACCTAAAGGATTAGAAAAAAGATTGCAAGCGTAGTGCACAAGTTGTTTCTTGCTAAGATTTAACTGTTATGAATTGCTCTAGAGCAGTGGTTCTAAAACGTTTTGTCTCCAAGGTCCCCCATTATCCAAGACAGTATTTAAAGGCCCCCCAATGTAGACTTAAGATATTTCTAGTGCTTCTGCTGTAATGAAAAAGCTGCTTGGCTTCAACGTCTTTATTTAAATAAACTTGAAGTGGCAATATATTAAAATAACTAAGTAAAATAATTATAAATATGTAAAATCAATATGTATGATTTTTAAATAAATATGATAAATATTAATAAATATGATATATATATATATATATATTACAGTTACATTGTGACTTAGAAAAAATCATTCAAGAAATTTCAATGACTTTTTAAAACTGTAACTGACTTTTTTATATAAGAATAAGGAATATGGTGCCAATTTGCATCTTGATTTTTAGCTGTTTTACCTTATTTTAAAGCTTGTTTTAAACCATCTATTGGAAGAATGGGCCCCTAGTCGGCTCTAGCCCCCAAATGAAAACCACTCTTCTAGAGTAATAATCAATCAAAGTATTTAAAATACTATAGCTTTACCTCTGTGAAAAAGGCATGGCTAGGCCCTGCTTGCTGTGTGTGAGAAAGGATGAAGTCAGCAAGGGAACTGTGCTTCTGATCTTCAAAGTATACCCTTGACAAGTGCTCACTTTCTACATTGGAGAGCAAAGTGCAGTCCAGCCGAACCACAGCATCTGGTGTTGCACAGTTTAAAAGGATCAATTTAGCCTCATCTAAGATCACTTTTCTAGGATCTGAGAGCTCCTGCCCTTTGAGTTGCTCTGTAACTTGCAGTACAACAGATGCACAAGTGTCCGAGTGGTAGCCAATGAAAGCATCAGCTGGAAGGTAACGGCGTGCTTGGGGAGCAATTGAGTGCTTGCCTCTAGCAGAAATTAAGCATTGAACCCACTGTTCAAGCTTCTCAACAAGGTCATTTAGCTCACTCTTTAGTACAGTATTGAGGTCAAGATAATGTTTCTCCAATCTGTTGATCAATGGAATGGGAAACTGCTTGTACACAATGTCCTTCTCTTCAATTACAATGAGCCTGAAATCTCTGTGCACTCTGCATTTGACTCTGTGGGTTCCAAGCCCCAAATCCACATATTTCTGGCCTCCCAGGCTAACGTAATATTGGTTGAGGGCATCATACAAGCTTTCATACAAGTTCTGCAAGTTCAAAAGCACAACGGTTTGACCAGTTTCCATACAGATCTTGACACGGTTAATGTTGCGGCATATCTGAGTATACTCCTGATCTTTCGGAAAGCTTGAACCAAAGATAATCTCTGGTTGGTACTGGTCTGAAAAAAATGTTTGCTGAAGAATTTGAAGGGCTGCATAGTTTTTGGTCAGAACCAGAAGGTATCTGCATTCCTCATCTTGTCCAATGGCTGTGATGTTCTCTCTTACAAGCTCAATGGCACTGGTAGTCTCAAGCTTGGGTTTGATATTTAGTCTGTTGGTGAAAACTGTGACAGCATCCACATTATCCTTGCCATTGAAGTTCCTCAGCACAGCCTTCACAATCTGCTCTGCACTAGGTTTCTGATCATTCGCTTTGGCAACGGCAAACATCATCTTTATCAAGCTGTAATAGTCTCGCAGGCCAAAAAACCCTTTTCCCTGTTTCTTACAGATGTTCAGGTAAGCACAGGCGAATGGCTGAAAGTAATCTCTCATCCTTTCAAGGATCATGGCATCCGAGGAACATATTCCTTTTGCACTCTCAATCAACTCCTTTTCATCAGGATCACCACGTGAAACAAATATCCCTCTATTCATTTTGGCTGGGTCCAAAGCCCAGTTCGAGATACCGATGAATCCCACCTTCTTGTGTGGTACCGGCTGATCATCTATGCATCCCTCTTCAAGCAAAGGATGTAAAGTTTTCAGAGGCATTTTCTGGGAATCCTCAGCCAAGCCTATCTCATCTAGAACTACCACTGAGACATACTCTGATAGATTCTTGCCTTCCTGAAAACGGGCACATTGCTTGAATGTATTGATGATACCATCTGGTGTTGAATGAGGACTGCACTGGAAGGAAACAAGATGAATCTGCTTCAGTTTTCTAAACAGATCAGAATGGGCTGCTTGGGCTTGCATGCCATCTGCAACCAGAGTTTTAGACAAGGACTTGGAGCTTCCAGGTTTTCCAACCAAAAAGAGAGGTATTCGTAATTCAATGCAAATCACCATCATGAAGACATTTTCCTTCAAGGCATTGTTTCGGGCAATGTTTTCACCCAGTGGAACACCACTCAGAAAAAGATCCTGAATAACTGAGATTTCTTGCATCACTTTCATTGGGGTGTAGGTCTCTGGAAGGTACCTGCAAAAAATGTTTCTGTATTTCTCTTTATCCTCCAAGCAAGCATGGTAACATACACCAACAGCCATAATTAATGACCAAAGAATTGGGTTTCTTTCATCAGTATCCCTCTGATGCTGATCGTTTTTCTCTGCCCTCTGATTACTCTCAAACTGGTCAAGCTCTGAGAGTAACATTGGGTGATTTTTGTAGAACCAGCCAAAAACTTGCATGCAACGCTCTACATCCCTCAGACTCACAAAACTACATTCATCCTGTCTTGTTCGCATATACTTCTGTGAGGCTGACAGAACATCTGTAATGGTTGTGATGTAGTCTGAATCAATGGAATGGGTTTCAGCTACCCTTTCGACTATTTGCTTGATGTACATTTTTTCAGTATGGTCATTGAGCTGTCCAAAGTCCCAAACTAGTGGAATCATACTAGGTGGTAAGGCCTGCACTCTGTACACTAGCTGGCGAAGTGGAATGGATCCAAGTTTTTCATCTGTTTCCTCAGCACGAACTCTGTATCCCAAACCAGCTGACTCCAATCTCTTGATCATTACATCTGTGTGTTTCCTGTATGGGTTGCAAGCGGCAATGATTTGCAAGCCAGTGTCACCTGTCAAATCCTGTCCCTCAGCAGTGTTGTCGCAAAGGATTTCCTTAATGCTGCTAATGGCCTCCGTTGTGTTTGCTTCATCAAAAAACAACACAGTGTCAAACCCATAATCCAGCTTGTTTCTTAATGCCATGGCCTCTGCTTCTCTCACTTTGGTGTAAATCATGTCTGAGCTTGTCCCTCCATGAACCTTGACTAGTTTCATGTTGTCAGTGGCAACTCCACTTCTGTGCATCTCACAAAGGAATTTGATTAGCCTGGTTTTCCCACATCCTGTCTCACCCATGATTATTACAGGAATCCCACAGTGGAAGCGCATGTGAATTGCCAACATTTTCAACATGTTATCTGTGGTGAGCTCATACGTTTCATCAGGGTCAAGAGGCCACTGTATTCCCAACACCCTGGAAAGTCTCTCAATTTTCTCCCATCTTGGGAGCTGGTCAAAATCAATATTAAAAGGAACTCTCTGTAGTTTGAGGCCCTCATAGAGCTCTCTGGTCATGATGTTCTGCTTGATCACTCTGTTTGTTGATGGATCAATTGCATCAATCCCATTCTGTGCATTTGGCTGAAGATGAAAGCCAATGAATGTCATGGACTCATGGTCATCATTGAAGAAAATATATGGATGTGGTTCTGACTCCCATCGTTTTCTTATCCTAAAGGGAGCCAGATCCTCTTCGTTGGCAGAAGAAAGGTCATTGTGCAGTCTCCCGGGACTCTGGTCAGAGATGCTAAGTGAAGGAGTGGCGAAATCCTTTGCCATGACAATCATGAAATCAACAACAAAATTTTTGAATCCCAACAGAGTGTCCCCTATGAATGAAAAATCACAGAAGACCGATCTTTCACAATCCCAAAGCTGTAAGTTCAGGAACCAAGCGAAATTCCGCAACTCTGCCCAAGAGGGGTCTACAATGCCGCAGTACACAAACAACATCTGCAGGCATTCAACATGAGTTCCCTCAATTCCTTGGGACATGAAAGCATCCAAATTGACACCATTGTAGAAACGATGCAGGTACTGATAAGGCCGTTGGTAGGCCTCACGCTGGAACTCTTGGTCATCCATTAGAGGATCATCACCCTGTTCTAATGATGGATCTTCCTGCATTCTCATTTCTAACTCAAGGACCTCTTTGGGTGGACGGCAGTAGACACTTGGAAACACATCCAAGAAGGCAGATGGAACTTTTGCACCCTAACATGAAGAGACAAATTAATTTATGAGGCATTTGTCTAATTAATGACAACAATTCCTAAGTGATTTAATGAGTTTACTTACAGCTCTTCGATCATTTTGGGATGTCCCAGGTCTTATTATCTCGATGACATACAAGTGCTTATTACTGCTTTTCCACATGTTTCCTTCTGAGTCCATAAGGTATCCAAGGATCAGCAGCCTGAACAGAAATTCATGAAGTCCTTTCTTTACCTGTAAGTAAATAAACAATAATGAAAAACAGCATCAACATTTCTTTCCATTTCAAAATAATAAAAATAAATAAAATAAATAAAAAATCTAAATCAGGTAGCTACCATGGTGGTGACATCTAAATGATAAACTGAAAGCTTTTTCTTGGGGCTGTTGAGCAAGGACTGAAGGATGACATTTTCATCAACTCTTGGCTCAATTAATCTGATGCACTTCAGCTGTGAAGGCTTCTTTGTGATCTTCTTCAATTTCTCATACATTCGTTTAATGTAAAGTGATTTTCCTAGAATGCACCACACAGATGTAATTTAGCATCTTACACTATTTGCAAAAATAAATATATTCATAAAAACAAAAAACTAAATCTTGCTTTTCTTTGTTTCTTGTAAGGGTACATTATTTAGCCAACACAAATTATGAAAACTAGCCAATTTTTAACTCCATTACTTGAATATATATACTCACCAACTCCTGATCTTTCTGAAGATACGATTCCCACACACTGTCTGTCTTTGAACACAGCAGCAGCACTGGATATATCAGCTGGTACTGTAAAATGCCTAACAAGGTATCGCTGAATACTGACTATTGGTTCTTGGGGAATTACGTGCAATCTAAATTGACTAAAAGCTGAAGGAAGGTATGCATGTTCTCTGTTAGAGCTGCAGACCAACACAAGCCTGTAATCTTTTCTGCTCCGTGCATTTTGATGCTGAAAAAATTGCTCTACTTTGTAGCTGACTTCATAGGTAAGTTGGTCCACATAGAGCATTGTGTATATTTTCTTTCCCCTGTAGCCAGCAAAGAGACAGCGCCTGAGGAAAAGTTCCACTTCTTCATATGGAGTGGAAGCACTACAGAGGAGTACTTCATCATAGGTTGGTAGAGGCTCATTCTTGCTGCTCATATAAATTGAAATGCAAGATATCAGAATTTCTTCAGGAGGGCAGATGATTAGATTTGGTCTTCCAGTAGCCATTCCATTTGGAAGTTCTCTCTGAATGTACTGTGTTCTCTCATCCTGTGAGGAATCACCCTCGTGTTCGCTGGGGCTGTTGGCCAAAATTTTAAGTAGATATCCAAGATTTCTGACATCAAGGGAGTCTGGCAGAAAATTGTTCATGTTCCGCATGTAAGCATTCCAAATCACATCTAGCTTTTTTGACCCAATATCATCCCCCAACTGGCTTGTCAAGTCATCAAACAATAGGCATGGCTCCTCAATACTCACATTCTCCATCATACTGGATACTTCCATGAAAGTTTGAAAGTCTAAGTCATCATTTTGCTCAGGACCCTTCTTAATTACTTCATACTGAAGCCTGTGCCAAGCCTGTCTCAAATCTGAAGTGGTGCAATTAGGTTTGATAAAGGAGAGCATCATAAGAACTTGATCTTCCACTGTAGCCACATTGCTCTGGGCGAGCTGATGGCACAGGTAGACTACCTGTTCTGCAGTATAATAGTTTAGGAAATAATGCTGAGATCTCTGCTTGTCCATAAAATCTTTCCAGAAGCATAGGCAGCTCTCCATTTTCTTACAGACTTCCGGCAACTGTTCTGTGACATTACCTTCCACCATGACGACATTGACAACATTCCCTAAATTGAAGTCCATAATGATGCATGCTTCTTTACTATTACAGTTAATGTTTGCCTCCCAGTGTCTGAACAATGGATTTCCAGCGACAAACAAATCAATGAATACAGAGCCCAACCTCTGTACACTGGCAAAGACCTGGAAAAATTAAAGAAGTTAATTTGGGAATAATTACAACAGCCATGGTAAAACATAACAGAATAAAACATCTAAAAGGTAAAAAGTCACCTCTGAAAACTGATCAACTTCACACTGGCCCTGATCTCCTTTGCCAGACATTAGCATCAATTTATTCTGAAGATCTCTGAGGTCTTCCAGAGAATAGATACGCCTCTCACAGCCCTCATCATGCTCTTCCATAATATGTAGCTTCAGAATATTTTCTAAGCACAACTGAAAAAAGCAATATTGAAGGTTTGATATTTCTTAAGTAATATTTGCATCAATTGTGCCATTTAATGATGATAAAGATAACTAAAAATAAGCATTGAGCTATTGCAGAATGTCACTGCTCCTCAAGGAAACTGTATAACTATCTAGCTAGAACCAGCTTAAGTGGAAGCTGTGATTTGGAACCTATTAACTGGTTTTGTAGTTAGTTCCAGCTGGTTAATTAAGTTTGTAATTGCTGGATTATCAGCTGGTGGGGACCTGAATGAGCTGGATGACCATTTTGGTCTTGCAACAAATCAGCTCCCATTTTTTAAATATCAGCACAACCACTTTCCAACTGATTTTTTTTTTCCAGCAAAGATCTTGATCAAGATGACCAGGTCTCCACCAGATGATAGTCTATCTTGTCAATTGCCTGAACTAGTTTGGAACTGGAAACCTGTGGCCATATTCACAAAATATCTTAAAGGTACATTACGTAAGATTTCGTAATAAAATATCCAAAAACTACTTGCACAGTGTTATATATTTTATGCAGTTGTGTATTTATGTTTTTCCAAAAGTTCCCAAGGATGTGTAAATCCAAAGAAATTCCAATTTTAAAGAATGACCCTGGTCATGGTCGCCAATCAATGATGTAATATCCGCATATCCTCAGTTTCCGGTTGTAGAAACTATGGCAACACACAGACACAAATGCTACTGTACAGTTAAACTAAATCCACTACGGCTGTCGCGAATAAAATGCAAATGAAATGAAGTGTTGACCGCAGCATTAAATTTAGATCTGCTCAGTGTTGCGCCATGATTTTTTTATGCGTTTTTACAGTGTTGTGCATTATAACCAATCACACACGCGTCTGTTGAGCTTATGAATGCAATGGCCAATCAGAGGCGTTCAGATGAGTTTTTGTTCAGTTCACACGCTCGCTGACTGAATTCAGTTCTCACGCGAATTCTCTCATCATAAACAACAAAGTGCAGATGTATGTATGATGTAAGAGATTCATTCATAAAACCATGTATAGACAGCTTTACTAATTATAAGGGGGAGTTTTTTGAGAGTGCTTAAACTTGTGCTAGACTTAAGTCAGTCATAATGTTCTTTGACAGTGTAAATGTTCTTTGCTTGCATTCTCTGTATAATTTATTCGCTGTTTGAATAGCTATGGAAGGTACAGGTAATAAAAAAAATTATTCATTACCTCATCCGTGAACATCCTCCTTCATAGCGTCATCAAACTTCGCCTTTGTTATTGTTTTGAAAATGCGACCTCTAGTGGCGAAAACTTACATATTGTACCTTTAAGGCTAAAAGTAGCTCCTAACTTGCTGATTTAGGAGAAAGTCTTAAAAATAATGGGTGTATCAGTCCTAATTTCAGGACTCCTTATTTTTTGCTCTAAGAGTCACAAAGCGTTTTAACGCTAAAATAAGCTCCCAAATCTATGAAAAGTTAGGAGCAGTCAAGAGGACTCCTAAGTCACTAAGACTAAATCACAAACCATCCTAAAATGGCTGTTTGATGTTTGATGATTGCGTTATTTTACATATGCACCTGCTTACATACGCGATCGCTTGTTTCTGCTTCTTTTTTGCTGTGTTTTGATCCAGACATTCAGTACTCTTTCCGAAGATGTGTAATAGCGCCTCCTACTGTACACCAGTGAAAACACGGAAAGCTGGAAATTTCCGTCAATGACAGGGAAAGAGATCATTTTTGAGCGGATGGCCATGTAAAGTTGCTACAACTTACATGCTTTAATTACATGTTAAAAAGCACACAAAAAAAACTTCAGAGAAGAATGATGGCACGACTCTCTACGAGGTTGAAAAGAGCGATGATCAAGCTGGATTAGCGTTACAAGTTAGCACTGATTTAAGTCCTCAAACTAGTAAAGTTGTGTAATCTCTGACATTGCGAGGACGATTGACTCTAAACTAGAGCTGACTCTTGAGAAAATTCAGGATGTTTCAAAAGAAGTGCAGTGTACTAATAATCAAGTGGAAGAAGCAGAGCAAAGAATCTTAGTTCTCGAAAATGCGGCTACTGGGGCTGAGAGACAAGTTGCGCAGATTGAAAAGACAATCGCTTCGCTAACTGAGCAGCTTAATGATAAAGAATATACATGATGATTAGACGAGTGAAGCTGGAACGAGCACACAGAATGGGAACTTCACAACTTCGTAGATCGGTAATGGGTGATGAACGCAGCGAGGCATCTGAAGGAGGTACGTTTTGAGGGGAAGATAATCCATTTTTTCAGGACTTTTTTGCGGAGACACAAAGAAAACGCAGTGGATTCGACAAGGCTACGAAGAGGCTCCAGGACATGGTATTTGGATACTACTTGACCAACCCTGCTACCATGAGGATAACAGCTGATAACTCCGTTAAGGAATTTAACAGCCCAGAGAAAGGGATGACTTTTATTGACTCTGCACGTTCCAACCATTGACATGAGCGATGCATCAGTGGTTTGATCACTGTGGTGTTTTTTTTTGGGTTTGAGCTCCGTCAAGTTAATTCTTTATCGTCTACACCATCATTTTCGTTTCTATAACGTGTGAATATATCCCCTATCGTATTCTACAACAAAAACAATCAAGAGCGCCTTGTTATCACTAGTTCTATTTTGATTTCCCGAGTCCGCTATTAGCATATAGCCCATTAGCATCGCCAGCGTGATTGCCGCTAATCTCGCTTACATTGCTAATACTCTATTCACACACATTACCATTGTTTTACTCACTGTTACTTGCTTTAATGGCAGATGTGTGTCTACATTTGAGTGCAGGTGAGGACACGTTCGAGCTGCATTCGGAGCTGGAGGCCGTGGAGAAGCAGATCCGCGACCTGGTTGAGAGGCAGACCCAGCTGAGAGAGTGGAGAGCCGCACTGGAAACATCCCGGGCTGACGCTCACAAGTCCGGAGTAAGTATACAGCGTGCTGCTAACTCTCCCAACCCCTTTACTCCGTGTTTTTCTCTGCACAGGCCCAGTTCATCCAGAACACGATCTTCCCAG
>NW_015541048.1:58968-64076 GCF_001515605.1 Sinocyclocheilus anshuiensis | reverse complement strand
AAAGTTGCTTTGCAACGATTTGTATCGTGAAAAGCGCTATACAAATAAACTTGAATTGAATTGAATCACTGGACTCATGAGATTTATCTTTTTTTTCAAGGGTGACTAAATGATTATTATGAATGAAAGACACTGTTGTGATTGGCTGTTTGGACTTATTTGAATGCCGGAGCAGGAACAACGCACCTGCATACAGTCAGGTTTAGGGTCTTCTGATACCTCTGATGGTTACCCCCTTTTTTCTCTTTATCTTGGTTTTGATTTACTCATGTAGATTTTTTGTTGTTTCTTTGGTATGTATGCTTGTGTTTGAATATTGGTAGTTCTGTACATAGTTGTGTTCAAATGAAAACAACATAAGTTTACACTAAGGTTTTGCTGCTTAAGTATTTGTCATCAGCATGAAATGTTTCTACAACAATGGACCAATCAACTTTAAAAATTTGCTCGTGGCATGTACGGGTGTCACATCACCATGAACTTTGTCTGTGTCTTGCACTGTTTCCCGCTCCTTGTTTGTCATCATGGTTTTTCATTTGATTATGTTCAAGTGTGTCTTGTTATCGTCACTACTTAAGTTATGTCCTCCTTGTGTTTCAATACCCTTGTCCAAATACCCACCAAATACGTGCAACAGGAAGTCCCAGGTCTTAAAAACGCCAAAGCACAGTGCCCTTAACGCACACTAAATCCGGAATGGTATTCGAGGCTTAGTGTATCCCGTCATGCATCATGTTCTGGAAATAAATTGTGAGTCTTTTTGCAGAGATCTCGCGAGAGATCCTTTCCAATTTATGTTAAGTATTACATAATAATTAGATATTACTTATATTTGGTAGTAAAAGATTTGCACGTTTTATTGCTGCAAATGAGTAGTGGTAATACTTATTTTGTACAACATTTGCGACTGATTTTTTTAACTTAATTAGAAGCACCACAAAATTAAATTGTGTCATCAGTTATAGGGAATACTGAACAGACTTTTAGACGTTGCTTTTAAAATGCAAAGTATTGAAAATAAAAATAAAGCTCTGTAAACTCTTCCATTTTTAAAACACTATAAATGTGTCCCATCAGGTAATGATCTACACACACTTGTGGTCTTCATGCTCATTTGAACACTTGGACCAAATACAGGAAATACGTCATATAATTAGTAAAGTGGTCAAGTGCAAAGACCGCAAGCGCGGGTATTGGACAAGGGGATTGTCGGGTCTGGTCTTTGTGTTGCTGTGTTTGGATTCCCCGTTCTTCAGTTGTATTTGCCCTCTTCGGATTATTGTTTTTGAATTATCTTCATCTTCGTGCGTGTTACTAGGGGCATGCATAATCTGATCGAGAGAAAGACAGTTATTTCCTTTTTGAAGGAAAATAAAGTTGATATAGCTCTGCTTCAAGAGAGTCATATGGAAGATGCAGAGCATGTGAAACTACAAAGAGACTGGGTTGGCCAGGTACTTTCAACTTTTACTTAATAGTAGGGGAGTATGCATTCCTACAGTATTTACAAAAAAAATTGCCTTTTATATTGGAAACTTGTGTTAAGGTCAGGGGTGGGAGATATGTTCTGATAAAAGGTTTACTTTTTGGAAATTTTATTTCACTTATGTGCATATGCCTCTGAACCATCCTCCTGATTTTAAGTCTAAAGCGTTTGTTCAGTTAGCAGAGTTTGCTTGTACACAGTCTGTAGTGACAGGGGATTTAAACTGCTTAATGGACCCACTTTTACATGAATTTCCTGCAGGCAGTTCTTCTCCATCTAAACGAGCTAGGTTGGTAGTGGAAATTTGTGATGATTTGTGATATATTGACGTCTGGTGAATGCTTAATTGTGGTGCTAAAGATTTTGCGTATTTTTCAGGGGTTCATAAGAGTACCTCAAGAATTGATTATTTCTTCACCCCTAAAGGTTTACTGTCCTCGGTTGTTTCATGTGAGATTGGTAATATAGGGATCTCTGATCATGCACCACTGTTTATGGAACTCCTACACAGTGAAAAAGTACCTCAATCTGGAGGATGGAGATTTCATCCTTACTTACTGAAAGACCCTCATTTCATTCATATTGTCATTCCACAGAGGTTTCGCCTTCAACGTTGTGGGAAACTTGTAAAGTCTTTTCTCGGGGCCTTATTACTGCATATGAAAGTAAAAAGAAATGTCTATAAAAACAGAAAGTATTGAAATTGCAATTATGTACGAAACCCATCTAATACCAAATGAAATAAAACTTTTTAGCTGCAAGAGATGAGCTTAACTCCTTTCTTACTCAGAAAGCGTCAGAAAATTTGGTTTGTCAAACAAAAATATTTGGCCTCCCTGGTGAAAAAGAGGGCTGACTCGCAAAATATATCATGTATCAAAGACTCTTCTGGCGAATAAAAGATTTGATAGCAAGAGTGTTAATCTTATATACAAAAAGTTTTACGCTGACTTATACACTAAAAAATTGTTTACAAAAAATTGTGAATAGGGCTGAGCTGATTAAAAGTTTTTTTTTTTTTTTTCAAAAATTAATTTCTCAAAAATTAGTGACGAACAAAGAAAAGAGCTAAATGGGCCTATAGGTAAATAGGAACTTACAGAGGCTTTGCAAATTGCACATTTAGGGAAAGCGCTGAGCTTTATAAATGAGAGTTTTATAAAGAACTTTGGTACTGGAACCGCTGTTCCAGATTTGTAATTTTTCTTTTGAATTGAATTCTCTATCTAGATCTGCGATTAGAGAAGATACTGACAAGTATTATACAAGTTGACCAAACTGGGTTCATTCATGGACACTACTCTAGTGATAATATGCGAAGATTACAGTTTTTGTTTTATACATTAAATTTTTTTAGGTGGGGGATACTTTTATACAATGGGTTAAGATAATGTATGATAGTCCAGTACAAGCAGTTATTACAATTGGTAGACATTCTGAGAGTATCAACTTAGGAAGGGGCATTAGGCAGGCTTGCCCCTTGTCAACATTGATTTTTGCTATGGTTATTAATAGAGCTGCCCCCTAATAGTCGACTAACCTTTAGTCGACGAGAAGAGGCTTGGTTGACCAAAATTTCATTAGTCGCAGAAAAAAAAAATTCCACACGAAGTGGCGAAATCACATTTGTCCGTGATGGACAAATCGTTAACGGCTTGTCTATGCTGTAATATAGTACATCGGGCAGGACATCCATATGCTCACCTAACATTCATCGACCTCAAATATGGCTTATCATCTGAAATATGTATGTAGTAGCAACTTTACATGGCAGCTCAATCTAATGTTAGTCTAGAAAAAAGTGCGCAGTTCACGTGTTTGTGCGGAGTGTGGAAGCTGAACAGTAGCGCGCTTGGGCTACTGCATGACAGATGGAGGCGCCGGTGCAATCATTTGCTCTTAAAATACTTCGTCATTTTTGGTCATACAGATAAGAGTAATGCATCTTTTGTATCTGTAAAGACTCTACATTTATTCGTGTGCACTCAGAATAACAATGAAACACTTTTGTAAAATAATGAAAGCAAACAGGATGCGCTTTCTGCCGTCTCGGACTCTGTGAACTTGAGCACGTCACTTCGAAACTCCGTGTATTCTTGCCTTATTACAGACATGAAAAATATATCTATAGAGAGTGAATCTTTTAAATGAACCAATTCAAATAGAAAACAAATATTCTCAGATTATGTAATCCGTGTGAAACATCAGTACATCATATTTCAGGCACATACTGCGGAGATGAGTCAGTGTCGCTGACTTCATCTCTTAAACCAAAAACAGAAAGTACTAGTGTAACAATAAATGATTAAAACGTTAATGCAGTGTACTTGCTGTTTTTCCCTAACACATTCATAATTATTATATATGCGCTATGGCAAGCCTTTTTTTTTGCATGCGGTTGAGCGCTTATTATGCTATGTAGGCAATTAAACGCTCATTATCATGATTTATATGGTTTATTAATAAAAGTGCGACTAATAGTCAACTAATGCTTAAAATGAACCACTACCAGTCGACCGGAAAAATCTTTAGTCGAGGGCAGCCCTAGTTATTAAACCTCTAGCTGAGGCTGTGAGATGTAATCTGCATATCTCTGGTATTTTGGTTAATGGTAAACAACATCAAACTGCTTTGTATGCAGGTAACATCCTTTTGTTTGTTACTCAACCAGAGGTGATTACGGAGACTATTGAACAATTTAGTGAGGTTTCAGAAAATAAAATGTACTTTTCTAAATCAGAGGAAATGCATCTAAGGAGCCTGAAATTAATACCGACAAAGTTTTTGTTTTATCCAGCTGTATTTACTCCAAGTAAACATCCAAGTAAAAGATATAACACCATGCCAGAAAAACAAAAACAAACAAACAAACAACAACAGAATCACTGATTTAAAAAAAGGATCACCCACTTGTGTCAGTATTTTGTTGAACCACCTTTTGCTTTAATTACAGCCTTAAGTCTGTTGGGATATGTCTCTACTAACTTTGCACATCTAGACTTTGCAATATTGGCCCATTCTTCTTTGCAGAACTGCTCAAATTCAGTTAAATTTGATGGTGACCATTTGTGGACTGCAGTTTTTAAGTCATTCCACAGATTTTCAGTGGGGTCGGGGCTCTGAATAGGCCATGCAAGGACATTCACTTTTTTCTCCTTCAACCACTGTGTGGTCATTTTTGCTGTGTGATTTGGGTCATTGTCATGTTGGAGGTAAACCTTTTCCCATTGACAACTTTCTGGCAGAGGGCAGCAGATTTTCCTCAAGAATTTGATGGTATTTTGCCCCATCCATTTTTTTTTCTATCCTCACAAGTGCTCCAGTCCCTGCTGCAGAGAAACACCCCCATAACATGATATTACCACCTCCATGCTTTACTGGAGGAATGCTGTTATTTGTATGGTGAGCTATATTGGATTTTCGCCAGACATAGTTTGGTGTTGAGGCCAAATAATTCAATTTTAGTCTCATCTGCATCAGAATCTTCAAGGTGCGTTTTGGCTAAACTCAGTCATGACTGCATGTGGCCTTTCTTGAGGAGTGGCTTTTTTCTTGCAACCCTCCCATACAAGCCACATTTGTGGTATTGTTGTCACATGCACACAATGACCACTCTTTGTCA
>NW_015541048.1:54140-58707 GCF_001515605.1 Sinocyclocheilus anshuiensis | reverse complement strand
ACATTTGGGGAGAATTTGTGATGTTGTCACATGCACACAATGACCACTCTTTGCCATTAATTCCTGCAACTGCTTCAGAGTTGCTGTCAGCCTCTTGGTAGCCTCTCTGACCAGTTTCCTCCTGGCTCTTTCATCCAGTTTGGAGCGACGTCCTGATTAAGGGTTGTGTTGTACCAAATACCTTCCACTTCCACTAATATTTCACTGTGCTTCTAGGCACTGATAAAGCCTTTGACTTTTCTTTTGTATCCATCTCTTGACTTGAGCCTGTCCTCAACTTTATTCCTGAGATCTTTTGACAGTGCCTTGCCACCCATAGTTGACTGTCGCCCTAAAAATGACTTGTAATTGTCCTGTGAACGGAACAGGACTGGACAACTGGTTGTGTCACATCATACAGTGTGCGAGAGAGAGCTGCTCTGCTGCACAAACACGTGTTTACCGGGTGTTGCATGTTTTCATGTCTGCTGTAGGATCTCTGTCTTCGAACGGACCCACTTACACTATTGAGTCCATTTAACACATAAATTGCTAAATCCGATAAACAGAAAGTGACAGATTAAGAGCTCTCTGTCCAGGAGAAGAATAGCAGACTCCCAACTCGTGACATGGGCATGAACTCAGGACACCTCCCCTTTTCCCCCCTGCATTCCAAAAAAAAGGGACGCATCCTTTTACTACCTTCCAGAAAAGCATGCGAGATCCCTTGCTACCTAGCTCGTAGCTTACTTATAATAATTACTATAATAGCTTACTTATAATAATTGTATTGACCGTGGCCAGGGAAATACAAAGATTCAAGTTGTTAAAATATACTAAGAATCACCGGCTCGCTGGACGACCCTTGATTTAAAGTGTAAACTATCAGATTTGAACTCAGTTTAATCAGGTTGACTCAGAATTTTCAGATTCGAGTCCTTTCAAAACCTGAGCTAGAAATAATAATAATAATTAATTCCCTTACAAATGAGTTAATTTCATGACACTGCTTTCAGTAACTTACAGTGACGGAGAAATGAGCTGTTTGTCATCTGAATGTTTTAGATCCAGTCTCCACCGGAGCCGTCAGTTTTGTGTTCTGCACGCGACTCAAATGCTCCGCTCTCCAACCAAATATAAAAGCTGCTGCCGGTTAATGAAGGTTTGACAGATGAACTCGCATCTCGATTGGACTCTTGTCATGTCAGAAAGTGATAAGACTTTAAATTTCATGGATGTCGCCATCTTTGATATTACTTTGGTCACTGTTGCTATGGTTACTGGTAAGGAATACGGGCTTGACCCCCGTTGCACGTTCATACAGACGCTACTGTAAGCTGCTATGTGAATGGGACATTTCGAGACTCACACTTGTAAGTAAATGCATTTTTCAATCCCAAAAACTGACAGTGTGAACGTAGCCTAAGAGCAATGTTATGAAGCTCTTTTACAAGGAGCAAAAGTTAATAATGAGGCAAGCCTAGCTGTTTGGAAGCAAGATTTGGGTCTGTCAATTAATGTAGACTTGGACACAAATTTGGTATTATTTTGGCAATATAGAAGAGCTACAGTTCAAACTTTTAAATCGTCTCCAAATTACTCCATTATGCAGACATAAGTTTAACCCAAACTATTCTCCATATTGTCTAAAGTGCAAAATAGAATAGGGTGACTTTGTTCACTGCACTTGGAAATGTGTACATATTAAAGCCTACTGGGTACATATTTGTAGGGGACTAAGTCTTATATTTAATAAAGGATGTGACATCAATCCACTTTATTTGTTGTTAGGTGTTGCTGATAAGAATATAAAGAGCATTTTGAACAGGAAGTTGTTTAATCTCCTTACTTATGCTGCTCGTAAGAGTATTGTTCTCAAATGGATCTCTGATTAAACCGGTGACAGTGTTGGAGTAGCATAAAGTAATATTTGATTTTCTTTCATTGGAATATATTACATACAGGTCAAAAGAGAAAATGGACGTGTTTTATCAGACAAGGACTCCTTTTTTCAAGTATATAGGTCCCAGGATTTCAGGTACCTTTTTGCAAAACCTTGGCAGATCAACATGAACATTTAAATTAATATTTATTTTTAAAGCTGTGGTTTATGTTGGAATGTACTTGTGGAATTTATCTGAAGTCATTGTTCTGTTTCTTCTATTGTTTTGTTGTTAAAATAAAGCATTAAAAGCAAAAAAAAAAAAAAAAAAGTTAGAATTTTCCAAAGCAAACCTACCACTTCAAACTGGTTTTAATCGACAATCCAGCATAATGTTAGCAAATACTCATATGTATTTCAAAATTTCTGTGTGCATCATCTGTGCTACATCTATTTAAACTCAAACAGTAATGACAAACCTTCTTTTGATTTTGTGCACTGATAATGTAGATGCCTTTTGTGTTGATAGCCGATGCCAGAGATAGAGAGGACAGCTCCACTGACCCATGACTCTCCTTGACTGTTTTCAACCATTCTATGTGTCTTGCAGAGTCACACTGAAACAGAGAAAATGAAACAGAGAAAATGTTGGTGAACAAGAAAATCTGAGTAGGGAACGAGACACTGCGTCCTCTAGGGGTCGCTATGGGGGACGCCTCATCGTGACTCGTGTCTGAAGCATACATTCAAAAAACACTAACACCACTGTGACGAGTGGGGGCGGGGCCGAGAGCCGTGGGAACGGAGCGAGGCCGGTGGAGTAATTAATAATGAGTGACACCTGCACCACTCACCGGGGCTCCCCCGGAGGGGGGAGGGGGGGAGTAGAGCGCAGTCTCGGCAAAGAAAAGCTATTTATTTAATCAGTTTATGTAACTACTTATTTATCTGAAGTTAATTTGAGGCTGTGACGAGAGGGGCGACACCTGCGCCACTCACCGGTCTCGAGTCTCACGGAGGAGCTCCGGAAGGATAAAAAGGAGGAGTAACGACAGTGAAAGGGGAGAGAGGATCAGGTCTGGACTTTATTTTGTGTTTTGGTTTTGTTTGTGCGCAACAGTCGTCCGCGAGGGGCTGTCGCGCGGTTTTGTGTTTATTTTATTATTAAAGTTTTCTTGGAGATCCAGTGCCGCCGCCAGGCATCGCGGAAGAGTTTACCCAGCTGGTGGAGGGCCGAGCGGCAGTGTGTCTGGGAACCGGACCCAGACAATTATTATTTTTTTTTTCCCTCTCGTCTCTGTCTCTCCTGATCCTTCCGTCTCCTGTTCTCTCACCTCGTCTGTCTGTCCTTACCCCCAGGTACGCTGCAGCCGCCGCGGGTCTCGTGGGTACCCCCCGGCCTGCAAGGGGCGATGGGGGTACGTGACGAGTGGGGGCGGGGCCGAGAGCCGTGGGAACGGAGTGAGGCCGGTGGAGTAATTGATAATGAGCGACACCTGCACCACTCACCGGTCTCGAGTCTCACGGAGGAGCTTCGGAAGGATAAAAAGGAGGAGTGTCGACAGTGAAAGACGAGAGAGGACCAGGCCTGGATTTTATTTTGTGTTTTGGTTTTGTTTGTGCGCGACAGTCGTCCGCGAGGGGCTGTCGCGCTGTTTTGTGTTTATTTTATTATTAAAGTTTGGTTTAAATGTTCGCCGGTTCCCGCCTCCTTCCCTAACTACGAACGTTGTTACAAACACGTTGGCCGGCGACAGCCCATGATGTCACTACTGGTGCGACTATAGTATAAATAGGTGCCGGGAGAACACATCATCCACTTCTTCATCTGAAGCTTGCGTCCGAAGCACGGCAGGAAACCTAGAGACGTTCCCTTTCAAGGGAACTTTAAACTGCGTCCACTACTTTGTACTAACATGTGAACTTACCACAGTGTGGATTTTAGAAAGTGTACAAAGACTTCACGTGCACACTTACCATAAAATTGGATTTAAAAATACTGTTCTAAGGGGCCCTCGTGGCACTCTGAAAGAGCAGCCCATAGACGGAAATGGTGCATCCCAAAAACACTATGTTTGAGAAGTCATCAACTCGATCTAAGGTATAATGCTAGCGAGTGGCTAGCAGTAAATCTCTAGCTGAGTGAGCAACACACCCCGTTTCTCAATCGAGAGGGGGGCTCGACCTGCAGCATGTTCCAATGCTGGAACAGCTAGCAGTAAGTTACCTAGCTGAGGGAGCACAACACCCAGCTCTCAACGAGAGGGGGCTCGACATTGTTCAAAAGTGAGTCAGCAGAGACACACTGGTTGAGTGGAGCCCAAGATACCGGGTTTAAACCAACTCAGAGAAAGGGAACGAAGCTAATAACGCGTAACCCTTACCATACAGGATTTCAGAAAGTGCGCAACGTCTAACGTGCACACTTGTCACTATGTGGATTTTAGAAAGTGCGCAAAGTGCTCAGCGTGCCCACTTACCACTATGTGGATTTTAGAAAGTGAGCAAAGTGTTCAGCGTGCACACTTACCACCCCATGTGGATTTCAGAAAGTGCACAAAGCTTAGCGTTTGCACTTACCATAGCATGGATTAAAGAGCTTCCCAAGCAGCTGTTCACAGATACCCGGAAGTGCTGACCCAAACGGGAGAGGCAAGCTCAAATACAACCCTCTAAGGTGAGGGGAGCACTGACAGCATTACACGA
>NW_015541048.1:44987-53862 GCF_001515605.1 Sinocyclocheilus anshuiensis | reverse complement strand
AGATTTTGCAGTGCCGTGCCGGGGGCCTGATGATCAAGAAGGCTCCCGCAGAAGCCTGTGACCTGGCCGCATGATCCAAGAAGCATGAAGCCGAAACCAGGGCAATCATACCGGCTGGATACAACATCGACGAGTGAGGAAAACACTGCAAGTCGAGCATGCCATCGTGTGCAACGAAGCGACAGCCTGACCTGCTGCTGCGTATGCCCTGCCATTCAAGCGAGATGTATCCTGAAGGGACTTAGATGGTCAGGAGGGAGTCTTAAGAGAGGATGTCTCACCATAGAGAGAAAGCTAGCTCTTCTTCGGGGGGCATCTTCTCATAGCCGTTTTCGCACATCTCCTCGATGTTGGCATAATTTGTATTCTGGAATCGATGGATGCGTGAGGAAAATGGCCTCTTCCATTCCTTCTCGATCTCTGTATGGAGATCAGGAAGAAAGGAAGGCTCACCTGAGCTGGAGGGTTTTGGGCAGAAAGATAGCGCTCATCGAGACGACCTCGCGACGTCACTTTCTTGGCCCGCTTCCATGGCAAGTCAAGCCTCGCAGTGGCACGATCCATAACTTCCAAAACTCATCATACGCAGGGCATGAGGATTGGGAAGGCTCAGCCTCAGCTTATTTGCCCTCCTCAGACATCTCCTGCTCTTCTTGGGTCGAACTCAGCAGAGCACTGGCCCCTGGATCAGACGATGTTAAATGAAATAACATCATCCTTCAGTGGCTCTCTCTCGTCCACAGCCAATGAGCGCGAGGGGGAAAGCCCCTCTTTAAACTCATCGGCCAGATCCACCTGCGATCCCCACGAGCTCATTCTCCGAGCGAGATGTCAAGGAGGGGAGTCTTAGAGGAAAAAACGGCCTCTTCCATTCCTTCTCAATGTTTATATGGAAAACAGGAAGAAAGGAAGGCTCACCTGAGCTGGAGGGTTATGGGCAGAAAGACAGCTGCCTCACCAGCGGCGGGTCCTGAACCGCGGGGAGCCGATGGCTGCCCCTCTTTCCTCGAAAAGAGAGACAAATGAGAGCGGAGCTTTTTCATTGGAAAACGGTTTCATTGGTATTTTCTTCTTAATTCATTCATTCATACTCTTACCAATTTCTTTGGGAGGTTGGGATCATTGTTAAGTGCCTTCCATAGTTTCTTCAGCATTTCTTTAAAGTGCTTGAAGCCAGCATCTGGCTTCAAATCATAGAGCATTGAAGAGTAGCCAAGAACTGCATCATGAAAACAGGCCACACGATCCACATCCAAATCATTCTCTCCGGCAGAGATGGAAGCCAAATCCACAAAGACTTTCAACTCATTTATGTCTGAAGGTGTAAAAAGGAATAACATTTTCTTATAAAACAGCATAAGAATGAAAGAAATCACATTCAATAACCAGAACAAACACCTATTATTTACCTTCAAGAGCCTCTTTAACCCAAATAACAAAATTCTTTCTGAGGCCAAGCTCTTTAAGGCACAGTCTACGGGACTCTGTGATGTCCACAAGCACAGCTTTTGCCTGCATCAACTCATTGTCTATGCTGTCAAGACGCTCCTGTTTAAAATCCAAGTGTGTCTGAAGGGTAGAAAGCCTCATGGGTTTACCACGTCTTATTTATTTTTTTATTGAAATGCATTTATCTGACAGTAGGAAACATAATGCCAAAAATTAGATGACTTACAGTAACAAGCAACTTCTCCAAAACTTGAAAGTCTCCTTGTAGGCCGAGTGTTTGTTTGACCATCATGACCACCTGAGCTGCCTCTACTGCCAGATGGAGCTCATGGTACTGCTCGATCTGTTGGATTCGTGTCTGGACCCAGCGTTGGTCATCATTGCGATTCAGTTTGCATATAATTGCAACTTCTAATTCCAGTTCATCATATTTTCCCTTGTAGGCTTTGAATGTTACATCAACTTCTTCAAACGTTATGCTACCATCTTTAAGCCTTGTGTATATGTTTTTGTAGGCATCATAACATGGTTCAAATATTTCACTATAAAGATCTTCGAGTGTGATAACCAATTCCTCCTCTGAAGGAATAATTCCATCATCTTTAGCATTCTCTACAAACAAAGTTGCCTGTTTCACCCAACACGATTTGAAAATGTAGCTGTCTTTATAGCGGTTTAGAACCTCTGCCACTGATCGAACATCATCTTCAAGGTCAAAGTAGGTGACTACTCCCGACATTTCAGAGGGAATCTGATTTAATGAATGAACTTCCATAAACTCGTCCAGGTACATCTCATCAATGTCAATTTTCTGCTTTTCTTCCAACCCTTCAAAATCAACTGTAAAACAGAACAAATTTAGCATTAAAATCTCGGTATAAAAGTGAGTTATTATTGTCAGGTGTTAAGTAGATACTGTAGCATATACTCTACCCATCACATGCTCTTGCAGATTGCGGCACATTGTTATGAGAGCATTTACTAATGCTCTCTCATGATCAATAGCCTTCACCTCCTCTTGTCTAGACTGAAGAAGTCTCCTCATGGCAATGGTGTCCTTGTATTGTTCATTTTCACAAAAACAGTCTGTAAAAACAGTAGAGTAATGACTCCTCATATTACAGTATGGTAAATGGGGCAAATCTCATGTGTGAGATATTTTTACCTAAATTAAGCAGCTCAAAGAAAGCACTCCTCTTTTGCAGTATGTGATTGAGTAGCTTTATCGTTATTTTTCCTGTTATGACTTGATTTAAAATGTTTGCGAATAATGAGGTTGCCATGGCAAATTTCTCTTTAGCCTCGTTAGTAAGCTGATCGATCAGTTTTTCATCAGCACCTGCAGAGCAAAAAAAAAACATATATATGAGACACTTTCTTCTGTATAAAAAAAGGTTGTAAACTCACAACACAGCAATGCCATGCAGAGGAAACCCATATAATTACCATGAAGCTGAAAGATATTCTTAGCTGCAGTCCAGCCCAGAAGATGGTTGAGAACAACTTCTTCCTGCAGATAGGTTCCTCTGTCATCTTTTGGCCAGGACTTTAGGATGATGGTAGATACAAGCTTTCCAAATTTCCAGTTAATCCGCAATTTATTGAATCTCTCAAAAAGTTTTCCCTCAGATTTAGTCTGTTAAAAAGATCTGTACAGTAAGTGTCTTCCCATATTCAATCCCACACACACACAAGACACTATAACAACTGTTTTCAGTCATTTAACTTGGAAAAAATAATACAAAAACCATGAAGACCATTGATTAATGTATTGCAGAAACACTGCTCATCACCCAATGAATGGTAAACTCATTACTTTCTGTCCCTGTGCTATAACTTCAAGGATTAGTTCACTCCAAAAAATGATGTCATCAAAACATTTCAAACCTCAACACACACATGCACACATCTCTAATCAGGGCCCTTGGAATCGTCCTAACCTTCCCCCCGTTACATCAACCCTGACCTTGACCCTAAAACCAAGTCTTAACCCTCAAACAGCCCTTTAAATGGGGGCCAAAAGGTGACGACTGGCCAAAATGTCCTCACTTTAGACTCTTGGTCCTCACTCTGATGGTTAAACTCAAACTGGTTCTCACAAAGATAGTTGTACAAGCACACACACACACACACACACACACACACATACAAATAATACAAACATCCAAAATTTCTCCTGTTGCACACCACAGAAGCGAGCTTAGAATGACATGAGGGTGAGAAAATTATTACATCATTTTATTTTTTAACGAACTATTTCTTTAAATATTTCAAGCCAGCATGCATTCACTAAATTCTGTAGGTACAAAAAGGTAAATAATCCTCAACCTGGACTAGACTTCGGTTCAAATACCATTTTATTCAATTTTCTAATGAATATTTATATAAAGCTGCATGACTCGTGATGTCAGTGAGAATGAAGTGAAAGACCTTTACCTGGCATATTGTGGTAACAGCCTGGAGAGCACACTTCTCTACACTATCCACCAAATAAGGCTGGGAGCCATTAAGTTTCTCAATCTTTGAGCAATAAACCTCAATTTGATCCAGATTATCTTCCTAAAGAGAGTAAAAAACAAAAACAAAGAGTCCCATATTTACAAATATACAGTACAAAGAAACACTTTGAAATGTCAAAGTTTTCAGTAGTCCAGGTTAAATGTCTAGTCACATTTATTGAAGTTGAGCCAGATGCGAATCTCTTTTGCTTAAGACATTCCGTCTTAAGTGCGTTTGAAGTGTACTGGGAGTTCGTACAGTAGCTTTGTTTCCATCTAAAGTTGTGAATTTAACTTGCGTGAAAAATTGGAATATCGCATAAAACAATATAATATTACATAACATAAATATAACATAAAATAATATAATATAACAATATCATTGCGAATAAAGCATTGTTTCCATTCCATATGTTCAAGTGAATAAGTCACTTCCTGGGAAAATGGTACAAAGTATCAATAATAAAAATGGAAGCTGCTGCAACCAAAGCCACTGTGGCTCTTTTTCCCTACAGACGAAACAAAGTAACAAATGGGTAATTCCGTGTCAACTCATCGTTTGCCACGATATGGGGAAAACTGTTTTCTCCTAAATACTGAAGCCCAATCTGATAATGTTCATGTAGCTACATGAATAAATGGCATTTCAGTCCACCAAAATGGACGGGGCCGGATGCCTATATAGGTCAGCGCTAAGTGCCATTTCATCAGAATCTTTCTCCTTCAGCATGAAGATCCTCAATCTCAGATCCTCAATCTGAGGCACCTGCACCTCGACCTGATGAATCAGCAGATGCTTGCAGATAACTGTGCGGCAGCTGACTGGTCTTCGCCATCTACCTTTGCTAGGTTTTATAGCCTGGACATCCCTGCCCTTCAGGCACAGATTTTGTCCGCCTAACCAACCTGTAAGGACTCTGGCCTCACTGATTCTGGGTTAATTGTGCCCTTTATTGGCCAATGCTACCCTTAGGGCCCTCACCTTGGGTGCCCTAGTGCTGGGCTCACAGGACAGCTTTTTGTTCTGTGTTTATAGCATGGTGCTATTGCATATTGTTCCCCACAGAGTGGCAAACACAACGTGAGTGAACCATATCGAAAGGAAATCCTCCGTTTACTGAAGTAACATTGGTTCCCTGAGATAACAGGAATGAGCACTGCATAGCTGGCCGTACTACAAAGCCGCACCTCAGTCGATGCTGTTGTTTATCAGTTGATAGATTCTGATGAAATGGCACTCAGCGCCGACTTACATAGGCAATCGGCTCCACCCACTTTGGCAGGCTGAAATGCCATTTGTTCATGCAGCTACATGAACGTTATCAAATCAGGCTTCAGTATTTTGGAGAAAACAGAGTTCTCGTTCCAGTTATCTCATGGAGCCGTGTGTTTTATGCACATCTTGCCATTTCCATTGAGTGTTTTTTTAATGCAGAATAGAAAAATGCAGATATTCAATAACATCAACAGAACCCAAATTTTAATTATTAGTATTTTTTAAATAAAAGTATAAATAAATAAATAAATATTGCACTGGTTCAACTTCCAACCCTAGTAGACATGCATACTGGAACTGTGTAATTAATACCTGCTGGTATTTCCCCTCAAAGTCCAGTGTAAATGTCTCTCTCCATTCTTTAGTGAAGTCCTTACTCATGAAATCTATGGCTATAATATTATTCCACATCTGTAAAGCAGAACAGACAACATCATTATAATAAACTATGAACTGCCGATATAGAAGGATTCTACCATTGGTTAGTTTATATAAACATACAGTTGAGGTAATAAGTTTACATACATCTTGGGCAATCTGCAAAATGTTAATAAAATAAATAAAAATTGAATTTTTTTTATCACCGTCCTGAATAAGCTATTTCACACAAAAGTGAATGTTTACATTCAGTGCACAAGACAAAATAGCAGTATGATTGGTGTTCATATTTTAAGGCAAAATATTTTATTTAGTACTGCATATATAAACTTATGACCTCAACTGTACTTGTTCTGCTTACCTCAATCTCTGTTGTGAATCTGACAGCCGACATATAGCTACTGTCCAAAAGTCTGCCTTTGAAAGTTTGTCTGATCCATGTCCTCACAGATTTCTTGGCCTCATTGAGTAACACAAGAGTCTTCTCAGGAAAAGTGTCAGCTTGTTGTCTCGCCTTAAGGTTGAACAAATATTTAGACATACTGAGTCAATTCTACTGGCTTTAATGAGCTATTTAAAACAAAAATTGCAGAATGGAATACCTGGGCAAATCCTGATACGGAGGCCACTAGGTTCATGCAACCAACAGGAATATCAGTGAAATTTTGTGCATGACTGTAGTAATTAATTCTTTTGCAGATCTTCTCTAGAAGTTTACATGTTGCTTGTACACACTGAATGCCATAATCCTCACTGGGACAACTAAAACAGCAATGAAAGCTAGTTAACCATTGCACAGTGGAAGGCTTACTAAATTTGTTCTGAAATGATTTTCCTCTCCTGAAAAAGGGGTCTTGTTATATCTGCAAAACAGAATATTTTGTATTCATCCTATATCCGACTTGCAAAAATGTATAGCCCTTCCTGAGAAAAAGTTTTGCAGAAACAAGCCAATGGAGATGAGATCAACATAAACATATACTTTAGCCTACAAAAGTCATGCAATAACACCTGAATGTATTCTAAAATAGAAACCATTTCAAATGAAAATTAATTATTTTTTCCTAAAATTTTAGTGGAAGAACTTTACCTGTATCGTTGTTCAAGCAAGTTACTTTGAATGTATGCCAGAGTATCCGCTACACTCTAAGATAAAATAATAATGATAATTAAATCTACATAGCTCAAACAGATGCATTTTTCTCAATTACAGTTTCTTTTGTTTGTCAAAGGTATACTGTATACCAGTTGTTCTCAACTGGTTTGGCCATGCGACCCACATTTTCCTATATGGTCATTAAGCCGCGACACAATTTTTTAGGCATTTGACCTAATTCATATATATTGCTCCCATCCAACCTCACAGAGCTTGAGAGGTGAGGAGAAGAATGGCAGATAATTGCCAAATGATGATGATCAAAGCTTGTCGCATTAAACAAAAAAGACTTGAGACTGTAAAGGTGCTTCAGTTAAATATTTAGTTAAGGGTATGAATACTTATGCAATGTACTTATTTCAGTTTTTTTATTTTTAATAAATTTACGAAGTTGTGACAATTCTGTTTTTGCTTTGTCAGTATGGTGCATGGAGTGTAGATTGATGTGGAAAAAAGTAATTTAAAGCAGTTTAACATAAGGTAGCAACATAACAAAATGTGAAAAAATGAATGGGGTATGAATACTTTCGCAAGGCACTGTAAATAAAATGCATTGATTCTTTTTGGTAACTTTCCAATTGACAACATAATTACGACATTGCATGCTCGTCGTTTCTTTCACGCTTTGTTTGTAATGAAGTGATATACAGTCTGCCACCAGATTTGCGCTTGCAATTGAAGAATGTTTGCTACGAGCGCAGTATAACGGCTGACAGGATAGGAAAGTTTGTTTTTCTGAGGTGAGAGACCTCATTTTCTAACAAGTTATCAAAATAATGTTAAACTAGTGACACAGACATATAACGTGACAACATCTCATCTAACCGCAGATTAGGACTGTGCGATATTGAAGAAAAATGCGATATGCGATACGTTATTTAATAATGCGATATTCGATATGCGATATGATAGGCCTATTACTTTAAGTGTGTGAAATCAATTTAAATCATATTTAAAAATATTAAAAATATACTCCATCTGAAGGCCAGAGGGCACAGAAGAAAGAAAGAAAATGCACATAATTCCAGGAAGTCCCTGTCTCTGTTGCTGAATAAACAGAAATTTGAACTGCTTTCCTTTCATTGATTCAACATGACTAATAAACACATGACTACGACAATATATGGTTTATGAGTTCTTATTATTATAATTGTTATCATAATAAAGTATATTTATAATGCAGTGCTAATCGACACCTATCACTAAGAAGCCACATCGTCTCACGGATGGATTTTATTTCAAACACTCGACTGACATTATAAAGTGAGTTTGGAGTAAAAACATTATATTAAATGTTGTCTTTTGTTGGACAAGATGTTCATAAATGCTTCTCATGTTTGGCGCTTGTTGCTTTTTCAAATGCACATTATAAGCGACTCAAACTCACAGTGCTTTCAGATGGAGCATTATTTACTACTGATCACAGAGCCGTACTTCACTGACAAGCTGCGCATAACAGCCTTCCCTATTTCATAATCGCACTAAACCAGACAATTTAATTGTGATTTTGATTCGATTTTCGATTAATTGTGTAGCCCCACTTAAGACATAACCGACTGTGTTTACATGAATACTTGTCAAGACAGGCATTCTGACATAACTGTGTGTGTATTTGACCGTTCGAGTGTAATAAGGCACGGAAGAAAACTGAAGCAATCACACGCTATCCGAGAGACAGTTTGTGTGCCAGACAAAGAGTTGTTTTCTGCAACTTATTGCACTTAAAGGGATAGTTCACCCAAAAATGAAAATTTGATGTTTATCTGCTTACCCCCAGGGCATCCAAGATGTAGGTGACTTTGTTTCTTCAGTAGAACACATATGATGATTTTTAACTTTAACCGTTGCAGTCTATCAGTCGTATAATGCATGGCAATGGTAACAAAATCTATGAGAGTAAAAAAAACATGCACAGACAAATCCAAATTAAACCCTGCGGCTCGTGACGACACATTGATGTCCTAAGACACGAAACGATCGGTTTGTGCCAGAAACCGAACAGTATTTATATCATTTTTTACCTCTAATACACCACTATGTCCAACTGTCTTTGTGCGCGCACACGGCATCCAGTGCGTGAGGTGTACGCACTCTGGCGTAGTTTACGTTAATGGGTGT
>NW_015541048.1:35069-43489 GCF_001515605.1 Sinocyclocheilus anshuiensis | reverse complement strand
CCTACATCTTGGATGCCCTGGGGGTAAGCAGATAAACATAAAATTTTCATTTTTGGATGAACTATCCCTTTAATAACTCTTTTTAGCATCAAGCAAGTCACGTAAGTAACAGTCGCGTGCCCAGTCTATTCTCTGCTATATGAGTCGACCTAAAACTTTGACTTTTCTCAACATTTTGTAGTTTATTAAAATAATTCAGATATTGCATGCCATTGCAATATCTGATACATTTGCAATATTTCAATAATTTCGATATATTGTGCAGCCCTACAGCAGATACTGAATTGGGACACTGTGTTTTGTTGTTGTTTTTCTTTGACTGCACACTCTGTGACACACTCAAAATGGCCTTATGACCCACAAGTTGAGAAACTGCTGTATATTAAAAAAACTATGGTTTGTACAATATACTCTATGGTTATTTCTTGTGATGTCTTGACACTCACGGTGGAAGTGCTGTAGCATATATCATCGGGACATTTCATGGTGAAAAGCTGCAGGATGTCCAAGAGTTCTGCATGGATGATGGAGCTGCACTTGACCAACTCATCTAGTCATCAGATACATCCAAGATCTGGCCAGCAGTTTGTCCACCTCCACCAAATGTCCATGTGTTTCCATGAGATTCAACATCGCCCTAAAAGAGAGGGATTCAACAGTGACAAGCCAAAAATGGATCATAATACACTGAAACCTAAGTGGGATCAAATGTTCAAATAGCAACTTGATTTGAACTGAAGATTGAAATTTAAAATCAAGAAAAAAAAACATTTGGAAAACAACATTTGAGAAAACAGATGAAATACCTTCTATCTTGGCTTCCGGGGTAAGTTATATTAGCTGATTTGAGTCCCTGCAGTCCAGCCCAGTTCTGCTGAAATTGTAGGTTGACCTTAATAAACACTGGCTCAAATGGTTTTGAGGTGCCTTTGAGAAGATGCAGTAGTGGAATTACGATGATCCATCTAATCATGTTGGCAGCTCTCACTCTGAGGATCAGTGCCTCCACCATCTCAGACAAGCTGAAAATGGAATCAAAGTTTAAGACATTTTAGACACTGTGAAGTGTATATTTGTTAAAGCACATATTCCTTAGTTAAAATGGTATATATATACATGCTACGCGAAAGCAGGTTTAAATATTCCGATGTGATTGTGTTTTCAAAGGTTTAATAGACATAGCGGAATCACCGTCATTTAGGAATAAGATTGCGTGTGTTATAATCGAGATCTTTTAATGATTAAATGTGCATACATATGAGCCCTATAACCTATGGTTTTTTTATTTTTTGTAGCCCATGTCATATTTGTACCAGACCTCAAAAGTAACACGGGCCGGGCCCGCTTCCGCAACCCATATATATATATATACACTACTGTTCAAAAGTTTGGGATTAGAACGATTTTTTGTGTTTTTTTTTAAAGGAGTTTCTTATGATCATCAAAGCTGCATTTATTTAATCAAAAATATATGAAAAATTTAATATTGTGAAATATTATTATGATGTAAAATAACATTTTTATATTAATATACATTAAAATCACATTTATTCCTGTGATGCAAAGCTGAATTTTCAGCATCATTACTCCGGTCTTCAGTGTCACATGATCCTTCAGAAATCATTCTAATATGCTGATTTATTATCAGTGCTGGAAACTGTTGTGCTGCTTAATATTTTTTTGGAACCTGTGCTACATTTTTTCAGGATTCTTTGATGAATAGAACGTTAAAAAGAAGAGCATTTATTTAAAATAGAAATATTTTCTAACAATATACCGTTTAAAAGTTTGGGGTCAGTAAATTTTTATTCTTTCTTTTTTTGAAAGTAATTAAAACTTTTATTCAGCAAGGATGTGTTAAATTTATAAGAAGTGATAGCAAAGATTTATATTGTTAGGTAATGATGATGGAAATTCAGCTTTGCATCACAGAAATAAATTATATTTTAAAGGATATTAAAATAGAAACCAGTATTTTATATTGCAATAACATTTAGCAAGATTACTGTATTTTTCTGTATTTTTGATCAAATAAATGCAGCCTTGATGAGCATAAGAGACTTCTTTAAAAAACATTTCAAGTATTACTGATCCCAAACTTTTGAATGGTTGTGTGCACACACTGTATATACAGTGGTGTGAAAAAGTGTTGGCCCCCTTCCTGATTTCTTATTTTATATATAAGGTGCTTTCCTAAAGCTGCTGTGTGTACAGTTTTCAATGCTTTTCCACCTTCAATCTTCTCTTAATGTCCAGATAAAATAAGCAATTTGTAGATTGACTTCCTAAAGTGTGTGTGACTAAACACTGTAACCAGGATGGGAAATTAGGATGTGAAAATACAAATGTGGAGTTCAACAAGAAACTGATAAGTGTGATTTCTCTGTATTTGAAGATTTGGATAACTTGCATGAAAAAGAGAAGTGGGTGAAAAAATGAATTTTAAATAAATAAATACATATATTTTACATTGTACTTACAGTATCATTTTTAAAGAAATATTAAATTATATCTGTAATTGACATCTGTAATTACATCTATAATAACAGTTGACCCTACACCTACCCCTTAACCCTTAAACCTGTACCATGAAATCTATCCCTAACATTACCCATATCCCACCTCAATAGCAGTAGTTCTCTGCATGCTTCTTGCGTTTGCGGTGTTTAATGCTTTGCCAATTAAAAAATGTCAATTAAACAAGCAAAATGTTTAGCGTACTGTCTCTGGAAAAAAAAATCAACAGTGATTGATTAGCCTATATTTATTTACTGTAGACGTTATTACTAAGTGAAGCAAAATTTTCTGAAATATCCACAACATACAGTATAAGAGCGCATGGTTTATCTGTCGATCAGATGCGCGTCAAAGTTGCGCTCATTACTATAGCAACAGTAGACCCACGACGCATTGTGTTTTATTGCCATTCTTGTCCTCACCTCTTCACCTCTCAAGCTCTGTCAGGTTGGATGGGGGCAGACGCACATTTTCAGGTTTCTCCAAAAATTTTTGATTGGGTTCAAGCCTAGGCTATGGCTGGGCCACTCGAGAATATTCACAGAGTTGTCTATAAGCCACTCTTGCTGTGTGCTTAGGGTCACTGACCTGTTGGAAGGTGAACCTTTTACTCAGTCTGAGGTTCTGAATGCTCTGGACTGGGTTTTCATTAAAGCTATCTCAATATTTTGGTGCATTGAGCTTTTTTTCTACTCTGACGAGTCCCTCAGTCCCTACAACTGAAAAACAGCCCCTCAGCATGAGGCTGATACCAGCACACTTTACTTTTGGGATGCTACTCTGCAGGTGATGAGCAGTGCCTGGTTTCCTTCAAACATGATGCTTAGAAGTAAAGTTCATCAGACCAGAGAATTGGCTCAGAAGTTTCTGATCTATAAAATCAATTACCCGCAGGTATCTGGCTTAATTTGTAAGTTTAGACGGTTCAGATTCAGTTCTAAGACTTAATGGATTATTAATATTTTTCTTTCTTGTTTTCTCGTGATCACGACTTAATATTTTCTCATGATCTCGACATAACGAAAGTTGTTTTCTCATTATCACAACTTAATATTTTCTCATGATCTCGACATAACGAAAGTTGTTTTCTCGTGATCACGACTTAATTTTCTCGTGATCTCGACACACTGAAAGTTGTTTTTTTACAATGATTGTTTGATTTGTTTGTTCTACTGTTGCTATAGTAACGAACGCCTTTTTGGGGATGATGCGACAAGCTTTGCACATCAGCATTTGGCAATTATCTGCCATCCTTCTCCTCAACTCTTCACCTCTCAAGCTCTGTCAGGTTGGAAGGGGGCAGATGCACATTTTCAGGTTTCTCCAGAAATATTTGACTGGGTTCAATCCCAGGCTCTAGCTGGGCCACTGAAGGACATTCACAGAGTTGTCTATAAGCCACTCTTGCTGTGTGCTTAGGGTCACTGACCTGTTGGAAGGTGAACCTTTTACTCAGTCTGAGGTTCTGAATGCTCTGGACTGGGTTTTCATTAAAGCTATCTCAATATTTTGGTGCATTGAGCTTTTTTTCTACTCTGACGAGTCCCTCAGTCCCTACAACTGAAAAACAGCCCCTCAGCATGAGGCTGATACCAGCACACTTTACTTTTGGGATGCTACTCTGCAGGTGATGAGCAGTGCCTGGTTTCCTTCAAACATGATGCTTAGAAGTAAAGTTCATCAGACCAGAGAATTGGCTCAGAAGTTTCTGATCTATAAAATCAATTACCCGCAGGTATCTGGCTTAATTTGTAAGTTTAGACGGTTCAGATTCAGTTCTAAGACTTAATGGATTATTAATATTTTTCTTTCTTGTTTTCTCGTGATCACGACTTAATATTTTCTCATGATCTCGACATAACGAAAGTTGTTTTCTCATTATCACAACTTAATATTTTCTCATGATCTCGACATAACGAAAGTTGTTTTCTCGTGATCACGACTTAATTTTCTCGTGATCTCGACACACTGAAAGTTGTTTTTTTACAATGATTGTTTGATTTGTTTGTTCTACTGTTGCTATAGTAACGAACGCAACGACGAGCATCTGATCGACAGATAAACCATGCGCTCTTACTGTACTGATATTTCAGCAAATTTTGCTTCGCTTAGTAATAACGTCTACGATACATAAATAAAGGCTAATCAATCACTGTTGATTTTTTTCCAGAGACAGTATGCTAAACATTTTGTTTGTGTAATTAATTTAGTTTGTGGTCAAAGCAACACCGCAAACACAGGTGGAGCGCCTTCAGAACGATGCAGAGAACTATTCTAAAATCTATTAGAGCTGCTTGGATTCAACTCACTTAATTTTCCTTTTATTTGAAATTAAATTATATATCATTTGTAATTTTTAGTAGTCATGCAGGATATGCTGTGACTGATATCACGTGCGTTACAAGCTTGGGATGCTGTTTGAAAAGAGTGTTTGTGTGTGTGTGGTTTCCACAAAGAAATTGTGGAAAATAATGTGTTTTTTGAACCTTAAACCGCATAAACATTTAATTACACCAAATACACAAAATAATGTTATTTTTAGCAACATCATATGACCCCTTTAAAAGATTACAACACTGTAGAACATCACTTAATTAAATTAGCCTATTGGCTACACTTTACATATATAAATCACATTTCTTATCAATATACATTTAATGATTAACAATAAAGATTAAAAATAAGGAAAAGATGCACATTACAAATACGTCGTTGAAGCACGTCCTAGATATACACAACATCCCCGCTTATTAACTAACAATCATGTAGGCCTACTTCAAAGACGCACAAATAAAGATATAGGTGCAAACAGAATACAGTGACGTCAACACTGGTTTTAATAAGCAGTTCGTTTATCACACGGAACGCTATGATCATGGAAAAATATTAAGTCGTGATAACGAGAAAACAACTTTCGTTATGTCGAGATCACGAGATAATTAAATCATGACAAAACAAGAAAGAAAAAAATAACAATAATATATGGCCTCTTAGGACTTCCGTATTTTTGTCCTATTGCTTGCAATTAGTTTCTTATTTAATCGATGTTCACTTGTCTTCTGTCATGCCCCTGGACTCATTCTGTGTGTTTTTCCCTCTCCATGTGCCTGCCATGACCCAGTTTCCCTCATAATTATTTGTTTCAGGTGTTTCCAGTTAATTTCCTTGATTAGTCCCATTACTTAACCCTGTGTTTTCCTAAGTCTAGCGTCTGGTATTGAATGTTCGTCTTTCCCCGCTACATGTGTGTTCTTGGATGTTAATTAAAGTCTGTTAGTTTGAAGTTTACTCCACGTCTCCCAGTTCCTCACTCCGTGCTCCTCACAGTAGCGGATCGTGACAGAATACCAGACCTAAACAGTTACCCCCCGTGTGTCTCCCCTCCGTTTTTGTTTTTCGCGTTTTACTCGGTGTTTTTGTTTCCGTTGTGTCCTATGGATCCCCTCCCCCGCCCAGAATACCACCTCCTCCTCCTGCTGGAGCAGGGGGAGCGATCGCTTGAGGGCCATACCAGACTGTTCCTGGTCCTCGCCAACCTCTCCAGCTACCCGGACGACGCACTCTGTGTGTTCTATGACGCCAGTCTAAACCCGGCATACAGAGTGCCGTCGTCTGAGGAAGGCCCTCGAGCGAGTTTCGCCACCTTTGTGGAGTGGACACTGGCGAGACACAGATCCCTGTTCACCGTCTGTCCCGAGGGGGATCTCGTCAGTGCCACTCCGGACCCAGTGCCCAGCCCATCATCGCCTCACTGCGCGGAGCGCATGCCCGAGCCCACCGCTGACGGAGAGCCCGAGCTGCAAGTGACGTCAGTCAAGGTGCGAGAGCCGGCAACAGAGGGAGAATGCCGCGAACAGAGAGAGCGTGGAGTGGAGCTCCACCCACTGCACCGCGACTGAGAGTGAGCTGATTATACATCTGGGACTGCTGGACTTCGAGGGGGACCTTACAGACTGGGAAACAGAGCTGGAAACCGATTTGCCCCCTCTCCTCTCTCCTTTGTCCCCGCTGGTCCCGTCCAGCCCTGAGTGGGCTCCTGTTTCCCAGTCCAGCAGAGGGAGAGACCCAGTCCCAGAGTCTAGCCCAGAGAGGGCTCTAGTCCTCGAGCCCAGAGAGAGCTCCTCCTCAGTCCTCTGTCGCTCCGGCTCCACCGCTGCCTCTCGAATCCACGCCTCCGCGTCAGTCGCCGGCGCCATCTGCTCCGCCTTGGCCCTTTGGATCCTCCCCATCGCCCTGGCTCATCAGCTCTCCGTATCCGCCTCGGGCTCCTCCGCCACCTGCTCCGCTGCTGTTGGTCGGCCCCCTGGAGTCGTCGGCCCTTCCTCCTCCATGGCTCCTCCCTCCGTCGGCTCCACCGTGGGTTGCCATCATGGCTGTGGCCTGGGTCCTGCTTGGCCTTTCCTGCCACTTCCCTGGCTCCTCCCCTTATCGTCACCTCCCTGGTCTCTGTCTGCCGGCCCCCTCCTGGGTGTCCGTCCTCCTCCCAAGCCTCCTCCTAAGTTCCCACCCGTTCCCCCCCTTTGTTATTCTACGGCGCGAGGACACGCCTTCCGGGAGGGGGGCGATATGTCACGCCCCTGGACTCATTATGTGTGTTTTTCCCTCTCCATGTGCCTGCCATGACCCAGTTTTCCCTCATGTTCAATTATGATTATTTGTTCCAGGTGTTTCCTGTTAATTTCCTTTATAAGTCCCATTATTTTAGCCCCGTGTTTTCCTAAGTCTAGCGTCTGGTATTGAATGTTCGTCTTTCCCCACTACGTGTGTGTTCCTGGTTCCTTGGATGGTAAAGTCTGTTAGTTTGAAGTTTACTCCACGTCTCCTCGTTCCTCGCTCCGTGCTCCTCACAGTAGCGGATCGTGACATCTTCAGTGAGGTTGAGATTTTTTTTTTTTTATTCAGGCTAGTATTAGTTTTTTTGTGATAATGACACTGGTGACAAGAATTATGAAATTTCTATGGTATCAAAGATTTTATATCATAAAGACCTTATTTAAAGTAAAAATAACTATATTGCGACATATATCATTTCTGTGAAAAAAATTACTCATACGTGATATAAGATTTGTCATATCACCCACCCCTAATATGTATGCATGTTCATCTACATTGTCTTTTTTTTCTTCTTCTTCCTGTCCATTTGCTTGTTTATTTGTTTCCTCCTGTATTCTTGTGTTCGTAAGCTAGCATATTTTTCCTTGTTTATCAGTCTGTATTGCTTTGCTTAAAAAAATTAAAAAGACAAGATTGTATACTAATAAACAACCTATAAAAGGGAAAAAAATTAAAAAGAAACATCTGTGTATTTGACAAATATTGCATTCAATCCACTTGTTACTATGGGCAGTGTCTGACTTCACGTCTCCATTTTCAACTCCCTGACTTCAAGCAGCAAATCTAACAGATCGTTTAAAGCCAGACGCAGCCAAAGTCGAACACACCTATTATTTTTGCAATTAATTTTCTACTAGTAGTAGAGTAATTACCAGTGGTAGACAGTAACAAAGTTGTTTTGTTTTTTTTCATTACTGTACTTAAGTAGATTTTTCAAGTATCAGTACTTTATTTTTATTTTGGAAAACTTTACTTTACTACAGGTACAGAGATGCAGCTGGGCCTAATTGACAACTTGCTTTACCAAGTCAGATCCATGGAAATACATAATTTTTAAGTTTTAAAGGGGTCATATGATGCGATTTCAATTCAATGCCGGTGTCTGTTTCTATAAAGTAGGGCAGTTCCAACTTTGCTGCAAGGACAGGCTGGCGCTTCTGACTCACAGCCTGTAAGTACGTTTTTTATATTAAAGAATTTGCCACTGATGACTGAAATGCGAGTTTTGAGCAATGTAGAGTAGCGTTTGTTGTTTCTCTGATCACAAATGCAGACATGGTTTTATGTTT
>NW_015541048.1:25795-34665 GCF_001515605.1 Sinocyclocheilus anshuiensis | reverse complement strand
AAACTGCATAAACACATTGCATTACACCAAATACACAACATAATGTTCTTTTTAGCAACGTCATATGACTCCTTTAAATTCCTCACTAATTACTTGGCTGTAATTTGTGTTGCCAAGTGTTTCATCTATATAATAATAATAATAATAATATGCTAATTAGTATTGTCACCTACGTTATGGCAGTAGTATGCGGTGTTCTTCGTGTCAATAGCTCTGTCTGTCTGGATTGAAGAAATTATCAACATCTTCAATTAAAAAATCAGATCAGAAAAATCAGTCTCTTGCCCCCTCAAGGCGTTTCAGAAGATGCTAGGTCTTATGACCTCCGCGTCTCTAGTACTACAGCTGGGCCTGCTCCGAATGCGGCACTTTCAGTACTGGCTGAAACTGCTAGTTCCGTCCCACGCCTGGCGTTGCGGACGCCTTCATATCAAGGTGAACCAGGCCTATGTGGCAGCTCTGGCCCCTTGGAAAGACTCTCATTGGATGGAACTGGGTGTGACCCTGGGAGTGGTCTGCTGAAGGAAGGGAGTTCTTTGGCAAGGCAGAGGTCAACCTCTTTGCCTCAAAAGACAACTCTCATTGCCCAACTTTTTTTTTCGAAGAACACGGACGCGTTGGCCCAACTCCCCTGAGGCCTCCTCTCTCAGGCGAACAGAACGATTTGGCACCCCCAGCCTGAGCTGTGGGCCCTGCACGTCTGGCCTCTCGATGGGAACCTGAGGATTTTCCAGAGAGTGTTTTAAATACAATATCTCAGGCTAGAGCACCGTCCACGAGACGCCTCTATGCCCTTAAAAGGTCGGTCTTCTCCACCTGGTGCACGACCCGCAGCGAAGACCCAGCTTAATGCGACATATCTCTGATATTGTCCTTCCTGCAAGAGCTGTTGGACAAGGGCCATTCCTCTTCCACACTCAAGGTCTATGTAGCAGCTATAGCAGCCTATCACGCTCCTATAGCAGGCCAATCGGTGGGCAGGAACAACCTGGTTGTTCGCTTTTTGAAGGGGTCTAGGAGGCTTATCCCGCCTCGCCCCGCCACAGTCCCTACATGGGATTTGTTCATGATGCTGAGGGCTCTAAGGAGCCCTCCCTTTGAGCCAGCTACAATCCATTGACCTTTGTCCCCTGATGCTAAAAACCATTCTGCTACTGGCGTTAGCATCGGTAAAGCGGATGGAAGTTCTACAGGCGCTCTCTGTGAGCCCCTCTTGCCTGGAATTCGGGCCCAATGATTCTAAGGTCGTCCTGAAACAAAGGCTCGGGTACATACCTATGGTGCTCTCCACTCAGTTCAGAGCACAGGTGAGCATGTCGTGCTGTGTGAAGTACAGACTGAACTGATTGTCAACACATCCCATCGCTGTATGGCCAGATGAGACGCAAACTACGTTTTCTCGACTGGATAACCAGTCTCGCTAGTAAAGTTTTGATGGATGAAGACTGCAATCAAGGTACAGACAATTGCGGTGGAGTACAGGAGTCGTACAGCAAGCACGCGTGAGTCCGTTAAAATAATGCGTGTATAAGTGCTCTTGACGCACTGATCGCACATCGTATTTATGCACAGGTACAAACATTTCTGTACATTCACGTTGTTTCCACACACATTCACGATAATGTTTTGATTTGTCTTGTGTTTAGTTATTCTGAATGGATCCGTGTACTGTAGTAGATATATGCAGTCAGCAGGCAGTTGGTCTAGGTTTTTTTTTGGCATCTCCATGTGGTCCTGCTCGGTATCGCACCTTGACTTCTCTAAAATGTAAAAAAGCTCTTTGCTGTTGCACTGTACATATACTATACAATTCTGATCTTTTTTTTTAGCATGTTGTTTCTTTCATATGTGCTTATATGGGCTCCTTATATCATTTGGTTATTTGGTGTCCTTTTGGAGTTTCTAAGTGTCCTTTTTTGAAAAGACATCTAAATTTCTCTTGAAAAAATCTTGCAGAAAATACAGATTTTTGAGAATCAACCTTCAATCTTTTGGTTTACTTTGCTGGATATAGCAAATGATGACAAAATAAACATTTGAAACAAGATAAATGATCTATGCTTAATTTCATGACGTGTGCGATTAATCATGATTAATCACAGAAAAAAGGGTGTGATTAAAAATGTTAATCTATTGACAGCCCTACTTTACATGCTTTGGTGGCCGGACCAGAGGGTTTCGTCACCAAGCAGAGACTCTTCAAATGGCTAGTTGACGCTATTGCACTAGCTTACTCCTCTTTGGGCCTACACTGCCCCATGGGAGTAAGAGCCCATTCGACTAGAGGCATGGCCTCATCTTGGGCTTGGTCTAGCGGTGTGTCCATTGCAGAAATCTGTGCGGCAGCCGGCTGGACCTCGCTGTCCACATTTGCCAGGATCTATAATCTGGACGTCCCAACTTTACAGGCCCATGTATAAGTGAAATAACTGTACTCACTTTTTTATCACTGAGAATGATTCCATTATGTCAGCCCAGAAAGACAGGAACTCATCCTTAGGTAATTTCGGCAGGCAAAGGGCAGTGCAGAGACGAGAAAGAATCCCGTTGTCTAATTCTAGATGATACTGTTTCCACACATAGAGCATAATAAGAGCAGCCTTCAGTGGCTCCTTGATGAAAGTACTCCTTTCTTTGCTGTCTTTCTGTAACTCTGGAGTCACCTGCTGAAGCATGAACTGCTTCAGAAGCTTGCTCACCTGACAAATGAAAATGAGACTATATGTTAAATTTCATGTTGACATTTGCATTTGAGTGCATCTTAAAGGCATAGTTCACCAAAAAGTGAAAGCTTTGTTATAAGTGGTTTATTCCAAACTCATACCGTATGACCTCCTTTCTTCAGTGTAACACAAAATGACTAATATTGATGAAGTACATAATATTTTACACAGGTTTCTGCAGTTTTTAAAAATTAGACCTTTTTTAAGACCTGCACTAAATAAATAAATAAATCCTGTATGTCCATACAGAACAAACCCATACAATTTCAAAATAAATCATGTATCCCAGATACTTTTACTTAATTAAATAGGCTGGGGCACACATTTAACTGCCAAACAGGGCAACCGCTAATTTAAAATACTCAAGACAGGTTTATTCAATATATACACATACACTGAAATTTCTTTATTCCAACAATTCTAGTGTCAACTATATATTGAATGTTTTAAATAATGTTCTTAGTCTTTCCTTCCTGAGCCGGGATGGCCTAGAGAAAAGCCTTAAAAGTTTACATTTAATTAGTGTCCAGATACAGTTTGTGTAACCAAAATAGCAACAATATCCAAAAACAAAAAACAAAATAAAACAAAAAAAGAAAAGCAGAATGTGGGACTTTTAATTATAAACAACCCCAAAATATACCAGAACTCTTATTTTGAACCATCTATGCTTTACTACTTCCAGCTGCTCATTCAAAATATGAGTGAGAGAAATCTACAACATATTACAATATAAAATCCATAAAGTAAACATTAACATAGCAGTAGATCATAAGCAATCATTTGTCATTAATGTATTCAATGATTGCAAACTGCTCTGAAACAACAAGCCTGTAGACGCAGAAGTGCTGTTTTTACTTTGAAATGTGCAGCACTCACGTTTGTTTAAAGCTGCAGTCCGTAACTTTTTTGTGTTCAAAATTTACAAAATTTATATAATAAGCGAGTACACCATGAATCCATTTTCCAAACCGTGTTTTTGGCTTGTCCTGAATCACTACGGTACACCTATAATAAGTGTTTATATTCGGACTATTTAGACTGGTTCGGGTAGGTACCGCTGCGGAGTAGCCCAGTACCTGCGTGATTCGCCATAGACATAAACAGAGAGAAGAAGCTACAATGTTCTTCCGCAAGACGCATGCAGTTCTGTTTATTAACCGCTAGAGCGCCAAAAGTTATGGACTGCAGCTTTAAATTCACTTATAACCTTTTGATATTTAATAATCACACTAGGCCATATCGTAATTTCTGGTTTTTAGTCCCCGAATTTAGGACCCCTTAAAATGATAATTAAGAGTTTTAAAGGACCCGCAGAAACCTCTTTATGCATTTTTGTCTTTTCTGAAGCTTGAAAACCCCAGTCCCCATTATGGAAAACAGCATTCTGCATATTCTGCAGTATTGCTTCATTTGTGCTCCATGGAAGACAGTCATACAATTTTGGAATGACGTGAGTACAGCAATAATTACGATTTTCATTCTTGGGTGAACAAATGTTATCATGTATGAATGTGTTCAGTATATGCTGAGATCCAAATGGTTTACTCACATCTTTTTCATCGTAATTGAGTGAGTACCACTTCATTTCTGTCTTTTCAAATACAAAAGGGTTTCCATAAACTTCATAAAATTGTCGCAGCTGACTAAAGAAGCTGTAGAGGTTAATTTTGCCCCAGTTTCTCAGGAGGTCAAAAATAGTTTCCAGCATGACTATACCAGCGATTTCTCTCCCCTGAATTACATCTTTCCTCTGATCAGGCCAAAAAGCATCTTTGAGCCGTTTCAACATATTCTTAGAAGGTTCTACACAGATGATATCGTCATACTGATGCCATTCTCCTGCAATATACCAAAAGAACAAATTAAGTCTGTTAACACACACACATACAGCGTCTTCACAACATGGCGGCGGCGATGCCAGCAATAATAAAGTTACACCTTTTTCTTTACATGAACATTTGGGCGGCGTTATGCAAATCTTCCCACATCGTGACGTAGACATGTGGGGGCGTGTTTAAACGAGGCGTTTTAGGAGGGCGTGGACCAGTCTTAAAGGAACACTCCACTATTTTGGAAAATAGGCTCATTTTCCAACTCCCCTAGAGTTAAACAGTTGAATTTTACCATTTTCGAATCCATTCAGCCGATCGCCGGGTCTGGCGGTAGCACTTTTAGCTGTAGCTTAGCATAGATCATTGAATCTGATTAGACCGTTAGCATCTCGCTACACACCACACACACACACACACACATACATATACATATATATATTAGGGCTGGTAAGCGATTACAATTTTTTATCTAATTAATTACACGATGTGGCGATTAATTAATCTAATTAATTTTTAGAGTCATTGTTGTGTAAAACATCAAACAGACATTACAAAAAGTAGCTTCAGCAATAAATATTTTGTTTGATAACATTTATTACATATACTCTTTTAGACCATGAGGGCGAGTATGATGACACATTTGTCAGTTTTGGGTGGGTGAACTATACCTTTAATACTTTATTTTATTAATTTTATTATTATTACTATGGAAATATGAAATTATTTATTTAATGAAATGATACTCTAAATAATAAACTAAAACTGCCAGTAGGTGGTGGTAAATGTCTTAATGATTAAGTCATCGAGTCATTTATTCATTCGATTCATTCAAAGAGCTGATTCATTCAGGAGTGAAGTAAATGGTTCTTTATGAATGGTCCATTGAATCATTAGGCTTGTTCAACTTGAAGCGGATCACCATCAGACCGATCGGTGTGTGACATCAAAGTATCGCATGAGCTATAGAGAGCAGATGGCTCCTTATGCTTTTGATTCGCTCTCGCGGTATTTTTATGTCATAAACCGATCGGTCTGTACAGCGCCACTTCAAATCCAACGCGCCTATGGCCAATGGTTCAACTCATGTGATATTGCACTTAGCCTATTGCTTGTGTGAAATTGCTTCACTATATGCAGGGGCAGCTCTACGTGGTGGCCAGGGGTGGCACCGCCCCTCCTAAATTTAGCTGGCCAACCCAGGTGCCCCCCCCTACCAGTTATCTTGCGATAGGCTTGTTTTTTAGTATTTATAACTGCATCTGGCAGGGGCGGATCCTGGCATGTGTAGGCAGCTGCCTATGGACGCCTTCTTCTCTTCTTTATACTTGATTTTAGCCAGTTTCTATAGCGTGATCTTAATGACAAATGTCGAGAGCATAATGTTATGCGATCCATGTAATGCACGAGCACGAATCTCCACTCACAAGAGGATTTCCTTCACTCACACAAAACTGGACATGCGCTTTTAAATATACATTGTTCTTTTATGAATTGGCTCTGCTCTTGCTCAGATATTACGTGTACGCTCAAACATTGTCCTCGCATCACTGAAGACCAGAGGAGCTGTTTTTTTCTAATTCAGATGAATAGTAGGCTTTTCTCACTAAATGGAAGCAAGCTGATTAAAGTCAGCCTTCTCAAGTTATGTATTATCATTTAATACTTATTTTAGTTAAGTGCTTAAATTGTAAATACGTATTTATTAAATTATTTAGTGCATTTGTATTTTGTTGTTTTTGTATATAGTTATGCAAAAAAAGAGCAGGGCCGATGCTGGCCAAATGGGTGCCCCAAGCAGAATTGTATTGTTGTGCCCCCTCCCCAAAATATTATGGAAGTTAAAAATTAAAAAAAAAAAAAAACACCTACTATAGGGGTCAAAATAGAACTTTAATAAAATATAAAAGTAAATAACTAACTTGTAATTAAATTGTATTATTTACAAATTACAATTGTAGCTAGACAGTCACCTATGGCTATGATTTTAATAATACAGTTGTCTGATTGATTTTATGGTCTCAAGCGTTCAGAAATCACGCAAAAGAAAATTAAGCAGTTTTACTTCGATAAAACCAAGGATTAGTGTTTGTAAGGGTTGTCCACATTTTTGTTGAAGAAATTATAGAGGCTAGCATTTCTATTGCAAAAAGGTGGCCAAAAATTAAAGATTAAGTGGATATTTGAATTAAATGTTTGGTCAATATTAAACAAGGAATTGATCATCCTGTAAGTGTTACAACAGCAATTACCAGGTCTTTGGTAATTGTAATAATATGTAATATACATAAATTGTTTATTTTGTATTACATTATGTATTTTAACAGTGTTATTCAATGAAACCATACGATTATTATTAATTAACCAATCATTATTGCCTCATTGTTTTTATATAATGCATTTTATGTCATTTTAAAGGTTGTTGTTCGCTTGGGTCTGGTTTTATTACCACTATTATATACGTATATTAAAAGTATTATCTGAATACTTCGTAAATTATTATTTGAAGCGATTTGAAGTATCAAACCCATGGTTAATTTGTGGTTACCATTGCTACAAGAACCATGTTTTTTTTTTATGCGTAGTAAAATTATGGTTAATTTTCGTAAGGGAACATGGGGTTACACTTTACTTGAAGGGGTGTGCATAAGACTGATTTTCGTAGTAAAATTATCATTCATTTTCGTAAGGGAACATGGAAACTCTGAGAGAATATTAAGGCAGATGCGGCGGTGATATTATTACCGACATTAAAACACATTATTAACGTTAACATCCAAAAAAGTTTCACAGGATTATGAACGTACCTAAAAGTGATGAACGGGCTTCATCTTGGGCTTTTTTTCTTTTTATTATCTCGGCGCCGGACTACTGATGTCTTTTCCCGGGCATAGTTGTCCATCAGTTATGATCATTTGCAGTCAGCCGCAAACATGAGGTGAGAGCTGGCGCGGCGTGGATGTGGGAATGGCGCGTCACTTGTGCTTCGCCTGTCTACTGTGTTCACCATAAAACGCTTTTTTTTTTTTTTATTATGTATATATGTTCATGTTTATACTTTTATTTACGTATGTATATGTTAATATTAATATAGAATGAAGGTTTTTTTTTTTTTTGAGCAACTGGGATGGTGCCCCCCTGGGAGTTGGTGCCCTATGCAAACTGCGTACTCTGCGTATAGGGAGCGGCGTTACTGTAAAAGAGTATCAACCAGAAGGTTCCAGAAATAATCAATGAGGGTGCTTCTGAAATTAGTGAGGGTGCTCTAGTTAATGCACATTTTCACATATTTTGTCCCGTCTATTGCTATGGTTATCACTATGCCAATCACTGCTACTTCGAAAGGCAATCCCGCATAAATATGCGGATGTCATTCCCGAAACTTTGCAAAGTGTGTGGGGCCGAAAAAAAGGTTCTACATTTTAAATGGATTATAAGACTAGAAAACTCGCAAAGAGCGCTCTTTATAACCACTAAAAAGCTGTCACTCTTTGTTCATCGCGATCTCACAAAGTTCTGTTATGACCAAAGAATCTCACACTGCACAGTTAATAAATTATTAACAGCGTGTATTCACTGTATGTAGGCGCGGATTAAAGGGGTCATATGATGTTGCTAAAAAGAACATTATTTTGATGAATAATGAAATGTGTTTATGCGGTTTAAGGTTCAAAAATCACATTTTCCACATACCGTCGTACATTGTTGTTTCTCCTCTATGCCCCGCCTTTCTGAAACATGTCGATTTTTACAAAGCTCATCGGTCTGAAAAGCGAGGTGTGCTCTGATTGGCCAGCTATCCAGTGCTTTGTGATTGGCCGAATACCTCAAGCGTGTGACGGAAATGTTACGTTCCTTACCATATTGTGATGCCCTATCCGGCCGGAGCGACATTTGTGATCGAAGAAACGACAAACTACAAACGCTACTCTACACTGCTCAAAACTCGCGTTTGAATCGTCAGTGGCAAGTTCTTTAAATATAAAAAACGTACTTACACTCTGTGAGTCAGAACAGCCGACATTGTAGTCTACTCTACCAGGATCAGGAAACAGTACTCCATAAAATGCGCTGGACACATCGGAATATTTGGGTTGAACTGTTCTGGAACAGTGTTGTAAATACAACTTAACCACTGATTTCTAGTCGTGTCCTCTTTTGGAAGGCCAAACAAAGTAGTTTCGCTTTCACAACGAAACAGCGTAACACACAGCGGGCTAGAGTTAGTGGAGGTTGGAGGCCTAGAGTGAGCAGAGGCCGGCGGCCTAGAGTGAGCGGCGGCGGGCGGGCTTGCGGCAACCACATGTGACGACCC
>NW_015541048.1:23749-25612 GCF_001515605.1 Sinocyclocheilus anshuiensis | reverse complement strand
TTGGCCCAATTTTTTTTTTTTTTTTTTTTTTTAATTTACTTCAGCATGAAAAACCACCCTCACTGGCCCATAAGAAACATTAAAGGAAGATTTGTTGCAGAGCGTCAAATTAATGTATTTTATTGTAGAATGCACGCTCAGAACCGCAGAGAATTCGCACGATCGTTAAATCAAAACCGAAAGTAAAACGCACACACGCCTTCAAAAGCGATTTTAATACCCCGCGTTTTGAGAGCGACTCCCTAATGCACGCAAATTAGGCTACATACAATATCTAGGCTGTTATTAGTAAACTATAATAGGTTGTGTAGTTGTCTCTGTATAATGCTTGAAAAATTTGGTCTCTATTTGCACTTTGAATATTGAGATAGTAGCCTACTTTGATTATGGCTGCACTTATTGTTTTGTTATTTGCACTTAATACGACTAAGAAAGACCTGTGTTATCATTTGTTATTTATACTGTTTTTATTTCTATGTTCAATTTGTGAAAAGGAGTTCAGTTTGGAGGTCCAACGTTCTAGAAGCTCATAATTCATGTACAGTTCTAAAGTCTGAACAAACGCACATGAAATCAGGAGAGAAGCCATTTTGTGGCAAAACCTTTTACAGTGCTTGAGTGTTGTTGTCTTTTACTGCATATGATAAATCATACTTAGAAAGTAAAACTGAAATGACATTTATTACCATATGATTAGTTAAATCAATTCAAAATGCACCTGCAGACTATTTTTCCAGTCATGTATTTGGCCATTGAGAATGTTTTTTTTTTTAATAATGTGTAAAAATCTTGCCTCGTCTCATGCATGCATTTAAACTTAAAATTAACAACATTTTCTTATGGGGGGCATACCCACAGAACCCCCTAGAGAAACCAATGTGCACCCACTATAGTCTCACAAAATCCTGTGGGGACACTGGGAATGTAGAGGAATCACTGTAGGATTGGCTGTCTCAATATGTGTGTGTATGCCAGTTCACCTTACTATCTGCGTGTGGCGCATGCATGGCACTAAATACATTTCTTTAGTAAAGCATAATGATTAAGGGGGGGCCTCACACAAAGAGCAGCCTAGGGGCCCCTGACCACCTTAATCCGCCCCTCACTGCATGTTATAATGAAAGGATTCGATTGTATAACTCGGCACGGAACAAAAACTGGTGTGTTACAGACTTTAGATATGAGAGAAACCCAGCACATTCATGAGGATGATGAAAGTGTTTTCACTTGAGTAAAGCCTTGAAGTCCTTTTAAGTGTTTTTCTTAATTGAATATGTACAATTTCTCATGAAACAATTTATTTGATTTTATTCAACTCAAAAATATGAACTTAATCTATGCATTGGGTTACATTGATAAAATGAAATTTAAGGACTAAAACAGGTAGACTAAAACAGGTAAACTAAGATAGCATTTGCAGGTTAGCACTTCTTAATAGTGTACCATAGGCGTCAACACCATCACAGTATGGTAAGGGGCGTAACATTTCCGTCACATGCTTGAGGTATTCGGCCAATCACAACGCACTGGATAACCAATCAGAGCACACTTCGCTTTTCAGAACAATGAGATTTGTAAAAATCGACGCATTTCAGAAAGGCGGGGCATAGAGGAGCAACAATAATGTACAGTATGTGGAAAATAATGTTTTTTTTAACCTTAAAATACACAAATACACAAAAATACACCAAATACACAAAATAATGTTCTTTTTAGCAATGTCATATGACCCCTTTAAATGCGTTAATAATTTTAACTAATTTTTCACCGTAATTAATTAATCTAATTAACGCGTTAAATCACCAGCCCTAATATATATATATATATATATATATATATATATATATATATACACATACACAC
>NW_015541048.1:23007-23472 GCF_001515605.1 Sinocyclocheilus anshuiensis | reverse complement strand
GAATCTGAATTTCCATCACATGCTTGAGGAATTCGGCCAATCACAACACACTGGACAGCTGGCCAATCAGAGCACAACGCGCTTTTCAGACCGATGAGCTTTGTAAAAATCGACGTGTTTCAGAAAGGCAGGGCATAGAGGAGCAACAATAATGTACAGTATGTGGAAAATAATGTTTTTTTTAACCTTAAAATACACAAATACACAAAAATACACCAAATACACAAAATAATGTTCTTTTTAGCAATGTCATATGACCCCTTTAAATGCGTTAATAATTTTAACTAATTTTTCACCGTAATTAATTAATCTAATTAACGCGTTAAATCCCCAGCCCTAATATGTGTGTGTATATATGTGTGTGTATATATATACAGTGGGTACGGCAAGTATTCAGACCCCCTTCAATTTTTCACTCTTTGTTATATTGCAGCCATTTGCTAAAATCATTTAAGTTAATTTTTT
>NW_015541048.1:11745-22822 GCF_001515605.1 Sinocyclocheilus anshuiensis | reverse complement strand
TATATATATATATATATATATATATATATATATATATACACATACACACACACACACACATATATATATATATACACACACACACAAAAGTATATATACTTTTGACAAGCTTCACCTACCTTCATCATTTAGGAGACGTGGTTTGACAAACAAACATCTGTTGGTGGTTTCATTTGAATCCAGTTTGTAGATGTATTCATACTCATACTTCTGCTTTTTTGCTTTATATACAACATACTTGTATGGTATGGACACAGCTTCTGCACTGGTCTTCTTGCATACGAATTTCCCCTCGATAAGAAATCCATGCTCACCGAGATCCCTAAAAATCATATTATTTTCAAATAAATGGTTTCAGTAATGAATAATCGATAATTGGTCCAGAAAAACTTTACTAACCGTGACACAGACAGCTCGACCAAATTATTTTCCCAGTCACCAAGGCAACCACCGGCCCTTATGAAGATAAGATCTTCTTCTAGGTTAAATTTGAAGTCTTTTGACAAGACTGCATGAAAGTAAATTGTCAGTCTGTCACTGGAACTTATATGTTGAGCTGATGCTGGATTCCTGTAGTTCAAAAATATGAAAATAATCATGTAAAAACAAATTGCTGTGAAGAAGTGCATTTATCACACAATTCTGTATACCTTTTTGGTGGCACGTCACACTGACTTTTTGTATTGTCATTTTTATTGTGTTTCTGGTCAGCAGCAGAATCTTTCTTTTCATGTGAAGACTGCTGCTTCTTACTGTGCACAGCCTTCACTGCTGCATCTCTGCTGGAACCCTGATTCTTCTACACATAAAATAAACCAAAATAGTCAAAATTCAATTTCTATTTGTCATTTTCAGTAAGACCAATGTTTTGGTTTTCGGTCCGTGTATGTTGCGTTCATTAATTTTTTTAAATTATTATTTTATTTAATATTGAAAACATAAACATGAGAAAACTAAATATTTTTCTTAATTTTTTTCTTTTTTCAAAAAAAAAAAAAAAACGAAAAGAATTTGCCTTGATTTTTAGTTTTTATGTTTAGGGGTAAAAAATGGGTAAACCGCTTGAATATTCGATTTACACGTGTGGGCGGTAATGAAACGCCCCTTTTCACTGATTGGTCAATCAAAGATCAAATGGTGCGATCATCATGTCTTCTTCAGTTCCGTGCAACAGAATAACGGTCTTCCACTGCTATAGTTAAAGCGTTTATTGCAACTACATTTCATCTCTCTCCCATCAAACAACCAGACTAGCATGGCTTTGACAGTGCCTGACTGCTTACTGTGTTGAGACATGCTGAAGTCGCGTTTGATTTCATGCTGTATCGCGTACCTGTCAGATTCATGCGCTTGCTTGGCCCTTTGTTGTGTTAAACATTAAAGCGTGGTTAAGCGCAGCAAAAAGACTTGAACAGTGTAAAGAAAGACTCGAGAGAAGCAGTCAATCAGCTGAAGTTGAAAGCAGCGTGTAAGTGTATTTATTTCTTGTCTCAGTTTTTAGCGCAACTGACGTTGCTAGGAAATGCTTGTTTTGTTTACGGTGTTGAGAAGTCGCGTTTGGTCTCGTGCTGTATCACGTACCTTGTCAGTTTCGTGCGCTTGCTTGGCCCTTTGTTGTGTTAAAACACTAAAGCGTGTTCAGCTTAATTCAATTAGTTTGTCAGACGGGTATAAATAAGGTTAGTATACCGCGGCAGTGGTCACGGCAGTCCACGTATGAAGACCAAAGTGTGTAAAGACCAACGACTCTACCTGTGCGACTCCACCGAAAAAGGACACAGACAAGGGACATAAATGTCGCTTTTTATTCGTCTTCTTTCCTACAACTTGTTTCAGTTCTCTTTCAGTTTTTATGACCAATATTTACTATGCGTTTCCAAATCCCTACTATTACTAACACTCACAAACCACGCATCACACACTGTAGGCAGCGCAATCCTGACAACCTGTGCATTTTGTCTGTGTCTTCAAATACACTCCTTTTGGTAACACTATCTATGAAGCCCGTATTTATAATACATTATACGGGTATTCTTAAGGCATTATAATGAATGCATAATGTATTATAAAAAACTTATAATATATTGTATCATCTCATGAGTAATCATAACAACAGTTTTACTGCACTATAATATTTACTTATTTGTGGTTATAGCTTTTAAGAGTATGGTTATTTATAACACACAATGAACACAATGCATCCACTTAACTTACAATGGATTATATTTCCCATAGTTATGTATTATAAGTCTCATATCTTGCCATTGTTAAGATGTTACTTTACTTAAAGCAGAGAAAGACCACTTATAAATAATAACAACAACGACGACGACAACAACGACAACAACAATAATAGTAATAATAATAATAATAATAAATAAAAACAGTATTTTTTTTTAAACAGCCATACTGTCAGATATTTGATCAGATTAATGTGTTATATGCCACATTTGCTTTTAACCATATTTGTAATATCAGTAAGATACTGTGCAGATCTTAAATAAAAAAAATGTCAAGATATGAGATTTATAATCCATTATAAATTAAGTGGATTTAAAGGGGTCATATGATGCGATTTCAAGTTTTCCTTTCTCTTTGGAGTGTTACAAGCTGTTCGTGAATAGATAAGACCCCTAAAGTTGCAAAGACTAAAGTCTCAAACCCAAAGAGATATTCTTTTAATACTTTGAGAAAAGTTAAGACTCGTCCACGCCCTCCTAAAACGCCTAGTTTAAACACACCCCCACGCGTCTATGTCACTGTGTGGGAAGATTTGCATAACACCGCCCAAATGTTCACGCAAAGAAAGAAGGCGTAACTTTGATTCTTGCTGTAGCGTTGCTGCTACCGTAGCCACCATGTTCTGGAGACGCTATGTTTCGTTGTGAAAGCGAAACTACTTTGTTTGGTCTTCCAAAAGAGGACACAACTAGAAATCAGTGGTTAAGTTGTATTTACAACACTGTTCCAGAACAGTTCAAACCAAATATTCAGATGTGTGCAGCGCATTTTACGGAGGACGAGGACTGTTTCCTGGGAGAGTAGCCTACAATGCTGGTGTTCTGACAAATAATGCTGACTCACAGCCTGTAAGTACGTTTTCATATTTAAAGGATTTGCCAAACTGATGATTCAAACGCGAGTTTTGAGCAGTGTAGAGCAGTGCTAGTTGTTTGTCGTTTCTCTGATCACAAATGCAGACATGGTTTTATGTTTTTCGCGGAGCGATGCAACGCAACGCATAAAAAGACAGTACATGTCATTATAATCAGTAACTATATCCCCACTGGACGCTACAAATGCCTCGTTTGTAATCGGTTTTATTGGTTTTGTCTCATCGCAACGGGACACGGCATCACAGTATGGTAAGGGGCGTAACATTTCCATCACACACTTGAGGTATTCGGCCAATCACATCACATTGGATAGCTGGCCAATCAGAGCACACCTCGCTTTTCAGACCAATGAGCTTTGTAAAAATCTACGCGTTTCAGAAAGGCGGGGCATAGAGGAGAAACAATAATGTACAGTATGTGGAAAATAATGTGTTTTTTAACCTTAAACCGCATAAACACATTTCATTACACCAAATACACACAATAATTTTCTTTGTTAGCGATGTCATATGACCTCTTTAAAATGGTGTTCATTGAGTGTTATAAATAATCACACTCATAAAAGTTATAACCACAAATAAGTTTTATAATGTATTATAATCGTTGTTATGATTATTTTGACATGAAACAACATATTATACGTTTTTTATAATGCATTATGCATTCATTATAAGTGTCTGCTAAATGACTAAATGTAGACAGGGCTTAATTCTGTGTAGGCATAGATTCTCTATGGCAAATATCAGGTGTTTATTTCAGAAATATGCATGTACTTTTTTTTTTTTTTAAACAAAAAAGGTGCCGTTTTCTCATGTTTCTGTTTTCAATGTTAAATCAAAAAAACAAATGAACGTACACGGACCGTTTCCCCAATATATCAACCAGCATTTGGGTTTATATAAATTATACCTTTAATTTACTCTGTGGGTCAAACACCATATCCTGTGATGATTTCTGTGGTTCCTCATTCTTATTTCTGTAATTTTAAAAGACAAAGTGTATTTATTGGCATTTTTAATTTAACAAAATGGCATAAGAAACCTGGTCTAAAATACAAGCAAACTTATCAAAATTCATCAAAAGATTTGGCATACTTTTTTGGGATGTCCTTATTGGTTTCTGTATCGCCGCCTTCATTTACTTTTTTGGATTCTGGATTCATGTGGTTAGCATGAGCAGACTGCTGCGTCTCACTGTGCTCATCCTTTAACTTTGAATCTCCACTGGAACTGTGATTCTTCTACACAAAAAAACCCCCGAAATGCTCAATTACATTTCTATTGCCAATTTCCAGTAACAGACCAATATATACATTTTCCCAATCAATCAACCAGCATTTGGGCTTTCTGAGATGAGATCTACAGTATATATCATTTGTATTTATTTTTTTTTTACCTTTAAATTACTCTGTGGGCCAAACACCATGTCCAGTGATGATTTCTGTGGTTCCTCATTCTGATTTCTGTAATTTTCAAAGTCAAAGTATATATAAGGGCATTTTAATGAACAAATGGCATGAGCAACCTGGTCTAAAAAAAGAAGCATCATTTATCAAAATTCAACTAAATATTTGGCATACTTTTTTTGGTTGTCCTTATTGGTTTCTGTATTGCCGCTTTCATTTACTTTTTTGGATTCTGGATTCATCTGGTTAGCATGAGCAGACTGCTGCTTCTCACTGTGCTCAACCTTCATCATTGAATCTCCACTGGAACTGTAATTCTTCAGTGGTTCCATGCCCTGATGATCTGTTTCCTTTTGATTGCCTTTGCTGCTTTTTATGTTTGCATTCTGGTCCATAGTAGCACTCTGATCTAGAGTTGTCTGTGCTCTTGTGGACATGCTCTTTTGACCCTTATTCTTAGATTTAATTTTGTTTTTTTCAGCTGTCTGATCTGCTCCCACTGACACTGCTGGAGAATCATTGGCAGAGCTGGTGCTGATTGGCTCTTGGGTCAAATTTAACTTAGATGATTTTAACATTCCAGGTGCTACACAACTCTCCTTGCTACTATTTGACTGCTCAACAGACTGATCTACACCAGCATGGGGTAAAGTTGTGCTGAGTTGTGTTGCCCCAGTGGATTCATTCTCTGGTGGGCTCAGATGAGAGGATGATTCAGCTGGTTTAGGCATGTCATCTACAGAGCAGTAGGAGCCATCACTCTCAAAAGATTGGTCTTCCTCCATTTTCTTCTCTTTATCATTCAGCGATATATCAGAGAGATCAGAGGTCAGAGACGAAGGCCCCTCTGCATCACCTGCTTTTTTCTTCTTTTTCTTTCTTTTCTGTAGGAGCAGGGTGAATAAAATCTGCATCATAAATCACCAATAACGCGTAATAAGAATAGAAACATAATAATAAACATACAAAAAATAAACAAAACAAAAAAAATTCCAGGACTATTTAAATGTTAAAATTGATATTCATGTCCAGCACCTTTTTCTTTGGGTTAGGGTTTATATCTTCATTTGGTCGTTTTGAAGATACACCGGCAATCTGGTAATTCAAAGCTTCTGATTCACGACCAATATCAGTAATTTCTGCATTGGTACTGTGTGGAATGTTTGAGGATGTTTGAGACTCGTCTTGTGGCTTGTCTGATAAACAAAAAACAAAGGTCACACAGCAGTCTCTAAAAAGTAGTCACAACCTCTTATAAAACCTTTGTTCACTCTACACCTAATTCTAGTTTCAAATCCTATATTTAGGACTCACTGTCCGCAATGCCATTCCATTAACAGACAATGGTTCTGTTCAAATGGTGTAGTAAATATAATCTGGCATATCAACATTGCTTGCAACATATTAATGACAAAGTCAACATGGAATGTCATTCTCAGCCGATTTTGGTTCTGTAATTTGAAGTATTTCTAAGTGGAACTGTATAATCAATGAGAAAAAATGTGAGGCCATCCATCTGACAGCTAAAGCTTCGGCAAAATTGGGTCATGCAACAGGACAATAATCTCAAGCACACCAGCAAATCTACAACAGAACGGCTGAAAAAGAAAAGAATCAAGGTGTTGCAATAGCCCAGTCAAAGTCCAGACATCATCCATTCCTGACTGAAATGTTGTGGTAAGAGCTATGAATAAACAAATGCCCACAAACCTCAATAAACTAAAGCAACATTGTAAAGAAGAAAGGGCCAAAATTCCTCCAGAACGTTGTGAGAGACTGATAAAGTATGAAGGCAAATAAATGGCAGAATTTTCATTATTGGGTAAATTATCGTCTGAACACTTTTACAGTCTGTGCACATATCAAGAGTTTCTAAACTGCACAAAATGAGTTAAACCCACATTACAGGTGGTTGGGGAGGAGTTGAAAAGTAAAGGATTTGTGACATCAGCTGAAAAGGAAAGTTGTTTTGGAGGCAGGGAAAATGATCAAAATTTGATGCTCATACAGAAGTCATACTGAAAATGATTACTTAAGTTATTGCTAACTTGTTTAAGTTATTGCTGCTAAAAGTGGATCTACAAGCAATTGAATCATAGGGTGTTCTTAGCTTGTCACCCATGGCTTTTCCATATTGGCTTTATTTTTGCGATATGTCATGTTGTTGTTCATCTAAGGTTTAATTTTCCAAATTTTAAAACCTGCCAAGGACCAGATTATTTTTTATTATGTCCTGATACGGAAAACCATGGAATTCAATAGGATGTCCTTTCTTTTTCACATCACTTTATGTTGTGTCTGAAACTGCTCACTCATTTACTATATAGTGAATCCCACACAGTTAAGTATATGAAGAAAAAACTACTGACGACAAATAAGTGAAATGAGACACAGCTGTACACCATACTGCATATTGTGTTAGATTTTATATACATGTAAAATGTCCTGTCAATTGGTCAAAGTAAATGTCTTTTTATATTAAATCATGTCTTTATTATTTCGTTAAACTATAACAGAAATGTAACGAAAAAAATAAATAAGCATTCAAAGTAAGGAAATAAATAATAGAAAGAAACAAATGAAATAACAGAATCTAAAATGGTAAGATCTATAAAGACTCAAGCACCCACCTGCTGCTGTCTCATTTGACTGAGACGTCAGCTTACAGCCACACCGACTGCAGAAGTTTGGTGCCTTTTCCAAAGACACATGATTGCACTGAGGACACTTCATTCTCTGGTAAAGTCTGCAAAGAGCACAAGTATGAGGTAAGGGGTTTTACCCACTATTCCACAATATAATGATCACACACAAGTGGTCACATGACTTCTAAGAACTCCATATTGGTTTCAATTTCCATTTGCATATAAATCAAAGTTCACCATCTAGAAAGTGAATTTAGTAAACAGACTCTGGGAATCATGTGAATGAAAGAAAACAGCCTACACTTTATATAAGTGCAGATATCCACTTTAAAATGAAATAATAAGGTATTTAAGACACACTCTAATAAATGCCTGCTACACACAATTGTGTCCGAATATCAGAAGTCACTAGTTAAAATGCTTCTATTCTGCATTTTTCTAATTTAACACAAAATAACAAAAATTCGCGAAAATTTGTAATGTATAAATGAAGCATACATGAAAAAAGATAAATCTAAATACTATGAATTTAATTAGAATGGTTTAATATTCACGTCCCCTTTTTCTTTACTGACAGCAGCACAGGAACTGACATGAACAACCTGATAATCATGTTCTCTAGAATGATTTAAGAATGTTCCAAAGAGCATCTTGTGCTTCAATCGAAGTTTTAATCTGTACAATGGAGCTCACATGGAAATTTGTTATTAATTTATTGGGTAAGACTAGGGCTGAACGATTAATTGCATTTGCGATAATATCGCGATATGAGAAAACGAGATTTTTCAATCGCAGAGGCTGCGATTACACTCGGTCACGTGACACGCGAGAGTGAAGAGGTGTGTTCCACTTGAAGATCGATCGGTGTATGACATCAAAGTACGGCGAGAGAAAGCATAAGGAGAAGTCTGCGCTCTCTTATAGCTCTCGCAGTACTTTGATGACACACACGCATTGGTCTAAGCAGCGCTGCTTCAAGTCAAGCGCGGGCCATCAGCAGAAAAAGAAAATAAATGAAGCGACCGTTGCAAATCATTTGAACTTTGTCAGTACGTCATAAATAGAACAAGGCATCAGTTTAATGTCGCGCCGCATCCAGTGTACACAGCGTCACTGATTATAACGGTTCTACTCTATTTTGCCGCTCGCGTCCGGTGTAGACACAGTCTTTAATGTCGTTGGTGAGGAGGCAAGCCTGTGTGTGTCCTATGCCTTAGCGGACAGCATGAAACCCACAAAAAAATAAATAACAGAGAGAATAATAATAACAGTTATTCTCTCTATGCAATTTTTCAATGTTTCAAGTGATGCAGGCGTTTTTTCCCTGTAGGTTTTTTTTAATTAAAAAAGCATTATTTTTTCATAATGTTTAGTGAAATTATTTGGTAGTCTGAGGTGGAATGGGGATTCGGGAAAGGGGGGCAGATTTTTTTTATAGGAGGGTGCGACCACAAAAATTTGAGAACCACTGGTCCTATCTAATAGTGTGTTGGTCATACTATACAATGATTTATAGCTTGTCTTTGTTGAATAATACAGAACATAAAAAGCTTTAAAAAATAATTGCATATTAAATCGCAATATTGGTTAAACAAATCGCAATTAGATTATTTTCCAAAATCGTTCAGCCCTAGGTAAGACCCATGTTATGGCTTATAAATAATGCATAATCTCATTCCTATTCATTTTACATGGTTTTTACCATCTGTATTCTACAAACGTTTTTTTCTTTTTTTTGTACTGGTAATGTTTTTAACATTACATGATCATTATTCAAAATTCAAACTTTGGATAAGCATTCTACAAACACTCTTCATTTATTTTTAACTACCTTATTGTTCGTACTATTGTTTTTTTTGTTGTTGTTGTTTTTTTTGTTGTAGTATATTTGTATATATGCGTCACCGTTGTTTCCTGAAGGAACTATGTTTTGCTTTTAACCATTGCCATGCAATGTGCTAAAAATTACAATAAAGTTGACTTTGACTTGACTTTGACATTGAAACGCTCTATATTCTGCATGAGTCATACTGGAATCCACTGTGATATGCACATACCCGACATTCACTGACCTGGACATTATTATGATTTTTATTATATGTTGCTTGTAGGGGTGCGCCGATCCGATATTCAAACATACATTTCCACTTATAAAAATCTTGGGGGAAAAAAGATCTTATTCTTAAATCTGAACGTTGAGTCATATGGAGGACATGTTAAACTATAAGAAACACATATCATGCCATCTCAGCATGTTTTTATGATTGAATAAAATAAATTTTTTATACACATTTGTATTGACTAGTTTCAATACAATACCATAATATACTCAAAAGAAATGTGACCAATAGGTGGCACTGTGATCAAATTGATGAAGCATGGTCAATGTGAGGTCACAATGGCAAATACAAAGTTTGGTGTCAATATGTCAAAGCTTTGCAGAGATACAGCCTCTGATGCAGTTTGGCATCAATCCAGGAAATTTGTTGATGCATTAAACGATAACCATTTTGTATATCGACACGAAATCCATAAATTTCGTCAGCATGGTCTGAAGATGATCTGAATTGAAAAATCAGATAAACTGTCTATGAGGAGTTAAAAAAGTAGGTTTTCAACATAAATGAAAATGGGGGACATTAGGTTTGGCTGACGATGGCAATATTGATATCTATTTTCTTGACATAACTCAAGGAACATTTTGAGACCAGTTTCATCACAATAGGCTAATTATACAAAAGTTATTAGCATTTTTGGAAATTTCATTATTATTGGTTAATGGCTTAATATGAATGGTTTATCACATTTGACCAAGGTGGCGCTGTTTCCAAATTGATGTGGCGTGGTCAGTGTAAGGTGACAATGGCACACACAAAGTTTGGTGTCAATATGTCAAAGCTTTGCAGAGATACAGTCTCAGACGCAGTTTGACATCATGCCAACAAATTAATTGATAAGTTATTCAAAAACTGTTTGCTCTATCAAAAATCTTTTGATAACTTTTTGCCAGCATGGTCTGAAGATGATCTGAGTCAATTTTGGTGAAAATCAGACAAACTGTCGAACTAGTTCGAAAAAGTAGTTTTTTTTTTAACTATTAAAATAAGTGTCATTCGCTCAGTTATGTAATTTTTAATGCAAAGATGACATTGTTTGAGATGTCTTTGTTATGGGCTATGGTTAGGGGTAAGGGTAGGGGTAGGGTTAGGTTAGGGTTAGGTCAAATAATGTCATATTTGCATTAAAAATGACAACTGAGCGAATGAAACTTAATGACAGTTGTCATAAACATGCATAAAACCTCCTTCATATTCATGACATGTGTCATGTCATGATTATGAAGGTGTCATGTCAGTCTTATGCACACCCCTTCAAGTAAAGTGTTACCAAAAAAACTTTGGTTTTATTTTTCAGCTTGATGTTTATACAATCTCAAAGACTCATCTCCTGAGCCACTGCACAAAGGAACAAAGTGTAACCAACACAATAAATCAGTGCAAATAGTTTTAATAAAGCTCAAATAGTCTTCAGTTTACGTCATATGACCCCTTTAAGATTCACAAATACCAAAACAACGTGTCTACACCAGACGCGAGCGGTGCTATGTGACAAAAGCAAATAGAATCCAGTGATGTTCTCTGCTGTGGATGTGTCGTGATGCGACGCGACAAATCCATGACAGTAAACTGATGCCTATTATCTATTTCTGATGAACTCCAGCGCTCTGACACAAAGGACCAATTCAAATATTCATAAAAGAATCGTGAAAAAATAGTTTCCTCAAAAATGTTAAGCAGCACAAATGTTTACAACATTGATAATAATCAGAAATGGTTACTAGGGATGCACCGATACCGATACTGGTATCGGGCCCGATACTGAGCTCCTGTACTCGTACTCGTTAAAATGCC
>NW_015541048.1:10277-11724 GCF_001515605.1 Sinocyclocheilus anshuiensis | reverse complement strand
TGCCCAGGAGACTACAGGCTGTCATTAAGGCTAAGGGTTGCCCGACTAAGTATTGATAGTTGGGTAAATACTGTCATACTAACAGCTGTCTGATTTTTGGTTGATGTAATCCATTAGGCTACATACCTTTCTATCAAAGTTATCTAACATTATCAAGCTGAATTTGTTCTGACTCCGTTTAACTCTGAGTTCTTGTTATATTTTATTACCATGTTATAAACTATAGTGAATAAACTGTGATAATGTGAGAAATGTTGAAGGTGTCTGAATAAATGTAGGTTTGACTGTATCTATTTGATAAATAAAGTTAACCAACTAACATTATACATACTCTTTTGGTTTCTGTACCCAATATTTAAAAAATTTACAAATGCAATAAAAATATTGGTATCGGTACTCGGTATCGGCAAGTACCAAAAATAAAAGTATCGGTATCGGGCGAGTACTGGAAAAAGTGGTATCGGTGCATCCCTAATGGTTACTGAGCAGTAAATCAGCATTTTAGAATGATTTCTGAAGGATCATATGACACTGAAGACTGGAGTAATGATGCTGAAAATTCAGCTTTGATCACAGGAATACAGTAGTCTATATGTTAAAACATTCAAGTAGATCATTTAAATCAACAATATTTTACAATATTACAGCGTTTACTGTATTTTTTATAAATAAATGTAGCCTTGGTGAGCATAAGAGACTTTCCCAAAAAAAATAAAAAAAAAGGGGATGGGGGGTCCTTGAAAATATTTTTCTCTACAAAACGGGGGCCCGGCAGAACAAGTTTGGGAACCACTGGCCTACTCAAACACACAATATTTAATTTAATTTAATTTAATTTAATTCATACAGGCCTACCTCATGTTGCATGTTTGCACTTCTTGAGAAAAACATTGACACAATAAAAAAAGACTTTTCAGGTCTATGTCCAATCCCTCACTTTTTCTAGTTATATAAGGTTAAAATATTTTGCCTGTAATTTTTTTTCTCATATCGCAATATAATATCGATATGAATTTTAGCTCATATCGCCCACCCCTAAATTGGATATGATCAGTTATGATTAGGGGTGCTGCGATTGATCGGCTACCAATCACTATCAGCCGATAATCGCTTTGGGATGATTGATCGTCGGTCTCTATAAAGGCTGATCTCAAAAATCCGATCTCAAACTGATGACGCGCCTGCCGTGAGAGGTTTGGCACGACATGCAGTGGCACCATCTCTCTCCGGCACGGGTGAAATAATTATAATGCTGAAGGTGAGGTACAGCTCATTTTACGGCTGTAGCTATCGATTGTTTTAGTAATCAAGTATTCTGCAGATTATTCCATCGATTAATCGGATAAGTGATTTTTCTTTATTAAAGAGCAATACTAAATATACAAGAGATAATAAGATAGATCTCTTAAAATAAACAACTAATTTGTTTTCTTTTTAGAAAAATTTA
>NW_015541048.1:9381-9818 GCF_001515605.1 Sinocyclocheilus anshuiensis | reverse complement strand
CTAAAGCTCAAGCATGACATAAGCCTTTACTGTCTTCTTGGAAGGCTTTGTGGCTTTTGTGAGAGGCAAAAATCAGTGGACAGGAAGGTAACTTGGAACAAGAACAAGAAACCATACACAATTTTTAAACACATTTTTCTGCAACATGAAATTTGTTATTTGGAGAATAACCCCTCTTAAATGTCCCTATACGTACTGGTGTGTGTGTGTGTGTGTAACTTGTTTTTGATATTCTTCATATTCTGTGTCCGGGTCAGTTCACAGCAGTGATAGAAATTAATCTGTTCCAATAAGTTTAAATTGATTTTTACATTTTATGGGCATTTTTACCTTTATAAAGCCTTTTTTTCTAAAAGTGTGCATCATCTTTTGAGTCAAATTATTACATTTAATCAGTCAATTAGAATAAAAGACATTTGGGCTGTTACCAAACAAAT
>NW_015541048.1:5299-8636 GCF_001515605.1 Sinocyclocheilus anshuiensis | reverse complement strand
TGATCAGTTCACAGCAGTGATAGAAATTAATCTTTTCCAATAAGTTTAAATTGATTTTTACCTTTTATGTGCATTTTACCTTTTATAAAGCCATTTTTTCTAAAAGTTTGCATCATCTTTTGAGACAAATTCTTACATTTAATCAGTCAATTATAATAATAATACATTTAGGCTGATACTAAACAAATGAAATCAGTATCAACAAAATTAATCTTTGCAGAAGTTGCATACGAAGTGGCATTTAGATGTATTTACACATGTTAATGCAGCTTAGAGGGACATGGAATGCTTTAACTTGCAGTTACAAATGCATAAATAATATTTTGTTATTTTAAACATAAAACATTGAATACTGATATTTCAATTTATTTTAAAAACTAAAAAATCACCAGTAGGTGGCAGCAAGTCACTGTTAAGAATTGAGTCATTGCGATTGAACCGAATCATTTAAACGGTTGATTCATTCAGAAACGAAACGCCGTCATGTTGCACAGAGACGCAAAACAGCGCTGTGGCTGTGTTTGGAATTTTTTGTTGGCAAAATAAAGCAAAAGCAGGCAATATAGTGTCTAAAACGTAAGTCTCATAATATTACCTTCTTGTTTACTGAACTGTTGAAAAAAAATCACAGTGCCAGTGAAAACTGGCACTCTTCGTGTGATATTGACTAACTTTCTTTATTCAGTCTATGGTCTGGTCCAGCGTTTATCGGGTTGTACGTCAGTAATAATGGTCCGTGGGGAAACACTGTGTTCCATGTGTACTTACAGTAAATGGACTAAACGAATGATTTTTTGTATTCGAGTTACTCAATGTATTTGAGGAATCGTTTCAGCCCTAGTTCATTTTTCTTCATTAAATAACTTATAAAGTAGCTAATTTGAAAACTTTCTGCGAGACAATTTCACAAACAGCCTGAGTGAATCACCATGCGCGCTCTCTCTTTCTCTCAAAATGCGCAAAAGAGGACACGACTACAAATCAGTGGTTAAGTTGTATTTACAACATGGTTCCAGAACGGTTTAATCCAAATATCCAGATGTGTGCTGCGCATTTTATGGAGGATGAGTACACAAAATAATGTTCTTTTTAGCAGCATCATATGACCCCTTTAAAATCAAATCGTGGCTGCACTATAAGCGAGCTGCACGCTGCACAGTTAACATAGGAATTGTCACTTGCACTGAATTAAAGTGACAGCACATTGTTCTTTATGCGGTTCGCAGGATTGCTTGTAATAAAGATTTAAATGCAAAAGAAAAGGCAGTAGAGCTGACTGTTTCAGTCAGTGGTAAGTTTTAATTTTGAATGTTTGTGATAATGTAAAAAAGTAGTTTAAATGTTTTGCCACTTGCTTGAGCAACTTAATATATCAATCTACGTACAAGTAAATGCAAAAGTAAAAAGCATTGAATAATGTTTCTTATATTTATTGCATTTAAACACGCTCTATGAAAAATTGTATTAGCTACTGCACTGTGTAAAACAAGAATCACAATGCTGAAAAAGCATTTTCAGTAACAATGTTTGGATTTAAAATCAAAATAATGGATAAATGTTGTGTTTGTAGTAAACAGCCACGGGTCAGGAGCAGACTCCTGTGTGAAAGCACAGTCCGTGCTGCTTCTGCACCGCTTACGTACTGCACATGGACTGCATACGCACTGCAAACGAAGTATGAACCTGGTGTAAAAGGTCACCTCATATACAGCTCACGAAATCAGGCTTGCGCTGTGTGTAAGCTATTGTGCAACAATTGCACGATTATAAAAACAAAAATGTGCATGTTCAAACATTTAGGTGAGATAAATATATATTTTTGAAAAATGTCAAAAAAATGCCCCCCTCCACCCATCAAATAAAAAAACCCCTCTCACAAGAGTCACCTAAAGCCCTATTCGCACGGGATTAGTATTACCTGGTGACCTCCAGTCATTTGTAATAATTGCGGAGGTTGTCTGTGATCTTAATCCCGTGCGAATAGGCCATGTCTGTAATTTGTAAAGTAAAAATTCCCCCGCAAAAGACCTACCATATTTCGCCGAACACCGAGGTCCTGTGATAATATTAGTCCCGTGCGAATCAGCATCTCTGTGATTTGGCGGGTTGTATATCATTTTTCGAGGTTTTTGTTTCCTGTGAGCTTTTTTATCCATCTTTCGCGAAGAATGGAGCTGCGTTGGAGTGTTTGATAGTATTTTGGGTGCTGTTATATCGCTACACCATACAATTTGTAGAAAGAAAAGGCTGAAAAGGTTTTGAGGTTAATGTGTTACAAATAAATCAAGTTTTTTTTTTTAATCCATCTGGACCATAGAACGGGACTCTCAAAGCCTTGACATCCGGGTATCCGGTATATAAGTCGGTAAATTCGAGTAAAATCACAGGCTTCGCTTCTCCCGTGCGAATGCACCACACGAAATTCAGAGGTGGGGGGTTAATTTCAAAATCACACAAGGTCCCCAGATAATACTAATCCCGTGCGAATAGGGCTTAAGAGGGGAATTCATTTTCAAAAATTTAATTCAGGCCCTGAATAAATGTCTAAAATTCCTCATTGGAGTCAAATATGATATTTAAAGTCCAAAAGTCACTCGTTTTTATAAAGTAACACACTGTCCTACAGGACACCAGCAGGTAAAGTTACAGCGGAGGCTTGCCTCCCTTCAGTCCATAGACTTACAACAGAGACCCCTTAGCGTGCCGTGACTTTTCTGGGTTGTAATTGAGAATGAATGGGTGTGATTGGTTCATGCGATAAATCCCACCTCTTGTTTTCGTGCGAGCTCTCGGCCTGAATGAAGAAAATTATGGTGTTATTGACTAATTATAAAGCAAGTAAACAACTCTCCCGCTTAGATACCACTAGGGTTGGGCCGATAGATATGGGATTACATCTCTGCAGCAATTCTGCGCGCGAAAGATCATATTTTGTGCGCGCAAAAGTGAGTTTTTTTTTTTTTTTTAGTTTTGTGGAGAAAATGTTTGTCTCGCAAAGAAGAAAGTATTTCGAGCGCACGAAAATCAATTTTGCATTTAAAATAAGTTTTTGGATGTGTGCAGACCTTCTAGTGTTGTCAAAAGACCCGGTATTTCGGTACCAAGTCGGTACTAAAAAAATGAAAACGTTACGGTGCCAGGTTTTTTTAAGTACCGGTGGTACCGAGTACCCGGTCAACCCAGTTCTTGATGCGCTATCAGAAAGCTATCCTCTTCCAGTGTTGCCAAGTCCGCAGTTTTCCCGCGGAATTGGGCTGCTTAACACTGTTGCCTCGGGTTGTTTTTCATGTCCGCGGGTTGAAAAACGACCCCATTAACGTGATATTTAGCCCCTGTA
>NW_015541048.1:1581-2307 GCF_001515605.1 Sinocyclocheilus anshuiensis | reverse complement strand
TTAATAATTTTTGACTTTTCAGTCTGAGTTAAACCTCTTTTTTGGCTCATTTTATCAGTAAAAGAAAACATGCCTAATAATTCTGCACACCTAAATATAAGGAGTTTTTCACTTCCAGCCGTCATGAACAATAATATATAGATTATACGTGATTAAATACAAGATTAATAGTAGGGCTGGGTATCGATTCAGATATCCTGATTCGATTCGATTTTGATTCACAAGCTCTCGATTCGATTCTCGATTTTTTTTTTTCTGCAAGATGTAAACATGCAACTGCAAGAAAAAAAGTCAGAATTGTGAGAAAAACTTGCAATTAACTTTTTAATTTTTTATTCAGTGGCAGAAACAGGTTTCCATACAATTGAGTCCTAAACAATACTGATTGGACCTCATTGACTTTCATTGTGTAGACAAAATACTTTTTTTTGTTTGTTTCACAAGAAGAGTCATACTGTTTGGTAGGGCTGGGTATCGATTCAGATGTCCCGATTCGATTCGATTTCGATTCGCAAGCTCTCGATTCGATTCTCGATATTTTATTTTTTTTACATTTAGTGAATATAGTTTTAATACAAATGCTATTGATATTTCTAAAAAATTAACACTAAACATCAGTTTACAAATAGTGAATTCATAAAAAAAAATTAAGAACCACATGCCTTCTATTTTTTTGTATAGGGTCCTTTTTAAACAAGGGCCCTATAAAATTTTCACTATTTGTAA
>NW_015541048.1:978-1260 GCF_001515605.1 Sinocyclocheilus anshuiensis | reverse complement strand
CAGCTGCTGTGTATGTGATATGACGGTAGTTTTCTCAAATGAAACGGTAAAATGCTAATGAAGTGACTCTCAGAGCAACTGGAGATGACATTCGTGTTCATATCATCATATAGTGAGACGACAGAAGCTGAAAACACTGCGAGCGTCATCCGCGCTTTAGTATGCGTGTAGTAAACAAAGTGCGCCGCGCCATCCGCCATTCATTCATTGCGGAAATCATGGCGCCTTATGCGTGATATCAAATGCTTCCGCAGAGTTATAGTATTACTATAGCATTTCACC
>NW_015541048.1:0-149 GCF_001515605.1 Sinocyclocheilus anshuiensis | reverse complement strand
CCACTCATTATTCCAGTTTCAAAAGTCCACTTGCTGTCACGGTGACGGATGACAAATGCGACTTTGCAGCAGACTTGTGCCGGTATTCGGTAATGCGATATATACCGGTAATGAATATGCACGATATTGTTATTGTGGGCACTTCTAAA
>NW_015541047.1:0-461 GCF_001515605.1 Sinocyclocheilus anshuiensis | reverse complement strand
ATGTGTTAATATAAAAAAAATATTTTAAAATACAGAAACAAAATCATTATAATAAGTAAAGACTCTGAAAGTATTGGAGATCCAATAATAATTGAATATATATTTACAGTAGTAACAGCAAATTATATTTTATTATATGATATGATTAATATCATGTTTTTAAATATGATGGTTTCATTCTAAACATGGTGATTATCTCTAATATGGACACCCAACATAATATATGATATTTACCATCTGAATCTAACCATGTCATGTCAACAAATGGAAAAGTTAATTTACTTTTAATTTACTGTTTCAGTTAATTACTGTGCGCCTTTAGCCCCAACAGCAGGGGGCTAAAATACCATACTTTTACATATTATTTCGTTATTTAAAAACTGTTGCTTTAATTATCTAAAACAAACCTGAAAATAATAAAGAAGACCTTTCTCTCAAGATATATGCATTAATTTTAGCGA
>NW_015541046.1:246163-258298 GCF_001515605.1 Sinocyclocheilus anshuiensis | reverse complement strand
AAATTTAAGGGGGTCTGAATACTTTCCGTACCCACTGTATTAATATCGGAAACTGCACTACATTGCTTTTTTTTTTTTTGCTCAGCTTTGGCCTCGGAATAAAACAGGTGTTTTTTCCTCTGCGAGTGTAAGCTCCATTTATACTATACGAACCATAAAAGCCTGATGAATCAAATATGATGCTCAACAAAAATCATCTGCAAACTTTTATCAGAAGGTTCAATAAAGCATTCTATTAAGAAAATAGGTTTTTCTGACTATTAGTAATATGTCAGGCTTACAGGGTTACGCTCCACTGCTAGTGTGGTTTACAGTAAAACATAATCATAAAATGGTAAAAATAAATGTATATTATTCATACATGGGTTGGAATGAAGGTATAGGTCAGATATAATTCTCTTTGGAAAAGTGGATGAGAAATTACTTGAGCAAGATTGATGTCTAAGAGAAACATTCGCAATTTATTTATTTGTTATTTATCTTTACAACAGGCAGGTTTCACACATACATGCACACACACAGAAACACACACCTTCAGTTTCTTTGTGGAGCTGAGAATGTGTTCAAAATGTGGATGAATTGAAGCAATACATGTATGTCGAGATACAGGAAGGCTAATGAAAGCATTTCTCCAGTCTCTCTCGCTCTTTCTTTTCATGCCTGTGTTGTTTCCTCTGCCCTGTGTTTGTCCTCCAAATTGAATTATTCCTTTGACGTGGCGATAAGGGACGGCTTTAGTCCATTATGCAGAGACCATCTGCGTTTCTTAAATATGTTTTGCAAAGGCACACACTCGTACCTGAGGGGGATCTTACAAATTCACACACATACACACAAACACAGAGCTACCTTCTCACACTAGCTCAGCTTCACCAAATGTTAGTCAAAGTATTCCCAGATCCATGTCAAGGCTTTTTTAAAAGACAGCAATCGCAAACAGCCTGAGGGTTTGGTTACGTTTCCAACCAACAGTTGAGTGCCTCTCAAAAAACCCCATAACATCTCAAAACACATCCAAAAAGCAACATCTAGCCAATGTCTCCCTCCCTCCTGGTGGTCATTACCTCTGAAAGCTGCACAGATGGTTTTCTGTAGCTCCTCTGTGTCTTCATTATCCGCACAATTACTAAGGGAGGACGCCCACAATTACAACCAACAGCCAGAGCCCACGCCGCAGTGCTCAGTATTTATTACTGCTACACCTGCACCAGCGCGGCCCAGGTGTTCCCTCTGTCACAACACTTCTTATGTCATTTTCATATTTTAGTCTCTGGGTTTATGGATAAAATATGAAAATATGTGGCAGACCTTTACATTCCAGCATTGCTGATTTTGTATAACGTATTGGACCCATAATTTTGAGATCCGATGTAACATTAGTTGACAAAGAGACATAAAATTATCTCTATTGGACCGAGTTTCTGCTACCAGCTGATTTATTATAATTACTGATACTACAAATGTGTGCTAGTATGGCAGCTAATTTGAATTTTTAATCACCTAAAAGCTCATAATTTTTTGTAGGTAGTGCATCTGTTCATAAAAAAAAATAGAAAAAGAAAAACAGAATAACATTCGCAAAGGCAGTAATCTGTGTAGAAGACTATTTAAACATGAAAAAAAAATATATATAGTTATAAATAAAGTTTAGTAGTTACACAGCTGTTTTCAAACAATATATAATAATAGGAAATGCTTCTTGATCACCTAAGAATATTAGAATGATTTCAGAAGGATCATGTGACTCTGAAGACTGGAGAAATGGCTGTAGAAAATTCAGCTTCTTCGCCATCACAGGAAAAAACTATATTTTAACATACTTTAAAATAGAAAAAAATATTGTTTAAAATTGTAAAAATATTTCACAATATAACTGTTTTAAAAAAACTTATTATATATATATATATATATATATATAACAGGGTAGCAAACAACAACATCTGAGTTAATCTATTTATTATATATATATATATATTAGTGCTGTCAAACGATTAATCGCATTCAAAATAAAAGTTTTTGTTTGCACATACAATACAATACATGTGTTTGTACTGTGTATATTTATTATGTATATATAAATACACACACATGCATGTATATATTTCAGAAAAATATGTTATGTTTATATATTAAAAATAGTTATTTATAATATAAATTATATGAATATAAATATAGACATGTAAATATTTTCAAAATATATACTTTATGTGTGTGTATTTATATATTCATAATATATATATACACAGAACACATGCATATATTATGCAAACAAAAACTTTTATTTTGTATGCGATTAATCGTGATTAATTGTTTGACAGCAGTACTTAAGATATTATGTCTTGTTTTCAGAAAAAAACTAACAAATTTTGTTAGTTTTTGCTTAAAAGAAGTAAAATATCTGCCAATGGGATAAGAAAAATAATCTTGTTTAGCCTTCGAATTAAGATTATTTTTCTTACCCCACTGGCAGATATTGTACTTGTTTTAAGTAAAAACTAACAAAATTTGGATAATATTTTCAGAAAACAAGACATAATATCTTAAGTCATTTTACATGTCATGCATCAGTAAATGCATCCTGATTCAAGAATTTCTAGATATCTACAAGACAAAAATACTAAGGAAGAAAATCGTTTGTTTGCAGTGTATGCTACAGTGATGTGTGTTAATGTTGTCATTCTCTCTCTCTCTCTCTCTCTCTCTCTCTCTCAGAGAAGAACAACAGATGAATGTTATTTCCTCGAGCGCCTGGAGTCAAACAACTACAACACGTACCGATCCCGCAAGTATCCCGACTGGTACGTGGCTCTGAAGAGAACAGGCCAGTATAAAGCGGGTTCGAAGACCGGCCCGGGCCAGAAGGCCATTCTGTTTCTGCCCATGACAGCCAAGTGCTGATGGAGAGATGCGGTCAAACACAGAGCGAGACGACAGACCACTGACGCAGACGCACTTCTAACCAACCTTATGCCAAGACACGGAAAAAACGCTTCTATCTAGGAACACTTCCCAAACAGATGCATTTGGAGAGCATTACAGGGTTTATTTGTTCGTGTTCAGTCACCCTGGAGATATCAGCAATATCCGCAGAAGACCATCTCAGATCCAACTTTCCACAATACTCTATTATTCCACTTTATTCCCTCGAGCAAGGGCAGCAGGGTTGGCTCGGAGAGTTCACTGATCTGCACTATACGCTCTTGAATTCATGACTGCATTTCTCGCAGGAGTGTTTTTAGTACGGCTACAAAATGTGAGTTTACTTTAATGCTGCTCCTTTATGCAAAAGGCTCGCAAGTATTTCTATACTGTATTTTAGAGAAAGAAAGGGATTTGCAAATGCAAAGGTTTGCTTTGATGAAGGGATTCCGAGTACATCATGAATGTTTTTTTTGTTTTGTAAAACTTTATTCTCTTTTTCATATATATATATAATCTTGGCTGAGAAAAATAGTTTAGTTACATCATTGCTGCGAGTAATAGTAAGATTAACAGTAACAGTCTATCATTTTTTTTTTTTTGAGGTAACTTTGAGAAATCAGATACTGAAGAGTTTCTTTGATTAAAACCTGTAAAACCTCCAGGCAGATTAGGCGAGGTAGCGTATTATAAAGTTCAGAAACTAAAACTGGTCCATCTGCAACACGCTCTTGAAAATAAAGGTTCTTCAGTGGAACAAAGAACCATTTTGCCATTTAATCAGTTTTTAAAAATACTCCATTCATTATAGCACTTAAAAAAAAATTCTGGTGTGAATCTCATGAAGAAGTTATGCGTAAAATTAAGAAAATTAAGTGTATTTTCAGAGCCAGGTTTTTCTTCTTAGTGCCATTATTGAGAGAAATGTCCAATAATTATAAATACTATCGTGATAAATATTTCATTCAAAAGTACTTTATAATATATATAAATACAATTTGATATAATGTATTTTTTTATTATATTTTTTGCATGTCACAGTAAGTTACTTAGAAATGCAAAAACTAGGCTTCATTTTCATTATTCAAGACATTTTTGTTTAGATTTTTGGGTAAAATAAGACCCAGATATTTCTAAGAAATGTATTTTAAAGATAGGGTCTTCATGAGATTTAAAGCATTTTCGGTTCTAATTGCGACCTTTATTTTGAAGAGTGCATTGCAAAAAAAAAATCTTATTTTCTTATTTTAGTTTTTTTTGTTGTTGTTTTTTTTAAAAATCAAGACACATTTAGAGATGCAGAATTACATTTTTTTTCTGAAAAAATACCAAAATCAAGCGAGTTTGCTTAAAAAAAAAAAATAAATAAATAAAAATAAAAAGGTGCCAATGGGGAAAAAAATACGTTTGTTTTCCCTTTGAATTAAGTTTATTTTTCTGACCCCATTGAATTTAGGTTTTAAGCATAAACGCACTTAATCTTGATGCATTTTTCATAAAACAAGACTAACCCCCGGTTTCACAAACAAGGCTTAAGCCTATAGTCCCAGACTAAACTGTAAGTCTGAGCTGTTTCAACTGAAAGAAACTTGCACTGATTGATCTTAAAATATATCGGTGCCTTTGTTTTGTCTCAAGATGCACACCAGTAATGTTTTTTTTTCTAAGGCTTATAAAAATTGAACTGTGGCTTAGTCTAAGCCCTGTCTGTGAAACCAGGCCTAAAGGTCTTAAGTCATTGTGCTTCTCCAGTAAATGCATCTTGATTATATAATGTACTGTACTGGGAACAAAGCAAATGGTTTTGTGCAGTGTGGAGTTGCTCTATGGCATCTCTGGCAGTCGTCTGTGGTAGAGCTGATAGAAAAGGCCGGAATAAACGGCCGGCATCTGCTCCATCGTCAGGTCGATGTTCTGGAAGCCGTTTTCCAGTCCGTACAGCAGGAGTCTGGCGACGCGACTGGTGATCGGCGTGGTCTCGCCGGTCTCGGCGAGTTCAGTCAGATCCAGCCATTCGCAGCGCAGACACTCTTGAGAGCAGAAGTCGATGCGGAAGGAGAGCGGGCTGAGTCTGCAGATCAGGTACATGTCGGACATCCCGAATGCTCCCGGATGATTGTGCTGCTGACGGATACTGAGGAGCGAACAGAACTGCGATCGCACGCCGGTTTCTTCAAAAACCTCCCGGACGGCCGTCTCGCCTGAAATAGAGCGTCCAGTTAGAATAGAGAAATAAAGCAATAAAGAATTTATAACAGCTAAGGGGTGTTGTTAGACCCACCGAAACCCCCTTAGCTGTTATAAATTTACTGTAAACCACGGCTTCATGGGGCTTTATTGCTTTTATAAAACAGTTAAGGTTCCACAAAATAAAACAGAGCAAATAAAGTGTAATGATATTAATAAAACCATTATTCTTCCACCAAACAATGTAGTTCCTCAGAATCACTTGTGGTTGCAACAAAGTGGTTGCCGAGCAACAGACAAACGTAAACAAAGGTGTATGTTACTTTGTAGAGTAATTTACAACAGCTTTGAACGCGGCTCAGCCAATCAGAATCAAGGACCGGAACGCTCCGTTTTATCATTCAAAATAAACTCTCCAATCTCGGAGACAAGTAAATACTGTCAGAACTGCACAGCAACATTAACTTAGTTGGTAGAAATTCACATTAGACTTTAAAATAATAGTTTACCCAAGAATGAAAATTAGCTGCAAATCTGCTCACCCTCAGGCCATTCAAGATTAGGATGAGTTTGTTTCTTCATCAGATTTGTAGAAATGTAGCAGTGCATCAGTGTCTCAGCAATGGATGCTCTGCAGTGAATGGGTGCCGTCAGAATGAGAGTCCAAACAGCTGATAAAAACATCACAATAATCCACAAGTAATCCACAGCACTCCAGTCCATCAGTTAACATCTGGAGAAGCCAAAAGCTGAAACAAATCCAGCATTAAGATGTTTTTAACTAAAATACAAGTTCATAATGCATAATAACGCTTCCTCCAGTGAAAAAGTGTTCTGGTCTGAATCAGGAGAGAAATCTGCACAGATCAAACAGCGTTTAAACAGCTCTGAACAAATATGTGGCTGGATGTGAGAGACAACAGGAGATGGATTTATGGATTTACTATGGATTATAGACTTGTATTTTAGTTAAAAACATCTTATTGACGGATTTGTTTCAGCTTTTGTCTTCTCCAGATGTTAATTGATGGACTGGAGTGCTGTGGATTACTTGTGGATTATTGTGATGTTTTTATCAGCTGTTTGGACTCTCATTCTGACGGCACCCATTCACTGTAGAGCATCCATTGCTGAGACACTGATGCAATGCTACATTTCTACAAACCTCATGAAGAAACAAACTCATCTACATCGTGGATGGTCTGAGTACATTTTTCTCTAATTCAATTTTTTGAGTGAACTGTTTCTTTAAATACTTTCACACAATCAGTTTGACTAATACTGTATCTTATATAATGAGATTTAGAGAAACATAGAGTAGGATAAAACTTAAAGGCAAAGGGTCCTTTTATTGTACGCTTGTGAACACAATGTCATTTACTGAACTTTTATACAGAACATTTATTTTTTGGAGAAAGCTTTTGTGATCTATGGAAGGATGTAATCGATAAATAATCTAGTTTATATACAAGTCATTTGTTGACAGAAAAGGCTTAGTTTTATTTGTAGTAAAGAAGGGTATTTTAGTAACTGAAAGTCTTGAGGGTCTCAAATATTAGATGATGTTCTTATAAATGCAAGTTTCTTTTACTGCTTTTACCTTGTGTACAAGAACGTTCTGTTGTGATTGAGTTTCGATTCAGTTTAACATCAGTTCTGGATCTGAATCCGAATCTTACCGATGTTTTCTCCAAGATCTGACAGACCACCGGGAAACTTCCAAGCATTCTTCGTCTGAGAAGGAAAGAAAATCATGTTTAAAACGTGCATGTTATTTTAGCTGTACACTTAGCTGTATTTCTTAGAAATATATCTCTATTGGAAATTAGTCATTTTATCTTTCTGCTATTTTATCGTTTTTATTCCACGTTCACAGATGATCTAAATATTATTTATATCTATCAACACAACATCAAATATTTTCATAAAAATGTTGTCTTATAGGGTTTAGATTTAAGACGGTACACAGTATTTCCATATTGAGTTTTAAAAGAATATAGAAATTGCTGCTAGTTATGAATGAAACTTTGATTCTTACTTGAGTGTTTTTTGGTCAATTGAAAAAAAATATATATACAGTGTAATGTAACAGCTTTAAAGGTTTGTGACCTGAGAATCTTCTGTACTATCAATAAAAATCAATGAGTATTTTTGTGGGCAATTATGTCTGAAGAGTGTTTTTTAATTCTATCATTAATATGAAGTATTTTCTGCATTGCAAATGAAAAACAAATTCAGTGTTTTGTACAACAATGAAAACATCTAATGTCTTTAAATAACATTGTTTTCTAAACACTATAAATGTATAGCTCATAATACCTTACATACTGTTTAATAGATTTGATTTTTAAAAATAAATTAGCAAAAAAAAAAAGTAAACAGGAAGTGTTAAAGTGATTTATACTCTGTTCCTGTTTCCTCTTTCATGTTCTCATTGTTAACTCCTGATTGTTTTCACCTGTTTCTTGTTACTCTATTACGCTGAGTGTATTTAAGCCCTTGTGTTTTCACTGTTCTTTGTCAGGATTTATCCATTGTTTGTACGCTTAGGTTTGCTCACTATGTTTCCCGTTACTTGGGATTGGTTTTGGACGATCGTAGTTCCCAGATTTATGCATTTTATGATTTTGTTGTTTTGATAAAATTTAACTGCATTTGGATCCCATTATCCCTCGTCTGCAGTGAATGGGTGCCATCAGAATGAGAGTCCAAAACTGCAGAGCATCCATTGCTGAGACACTGATGCACTGCTACATTTCTACAAATCTGATGAAGAAACAAACTCATCTACATCGTGGATGGACTGAGGGTGAGCACATTTTCATATTTGGGGTGAACTATTCTTTTAAATTACTATTTCACCTAATAGCGCCGTTTACATTGTCTGCATCAGAGCACATTGTAATGTGTCATTGTTTTTCCACTGGTGAAAGATGAACCGCTCAGCAGGGGTTTTAATCATTTCCACACTAGAGAAACATCTCCACGAGTGGGTCCTTGTGCTCCGCGAAGATAAATAACTCGACTGAAATGAGCTGCAGTCCGACCTCTGATACTCCCAGAGATATTTTAAACCTGAACACGCAGGCCATTTTACCAGTAAATGACGACCGAAGTGGGCCGTGACGCAAGATAAAAGCTGCTGGATAAAACAATCCTTTGAGTTTCCATTCCAGAGCTGCCTCGAGCTCAACCCAGCTGTTTGTTTTACTGGGAAACGCTCTTGAGGGCTGGAGGCAGACGTTTAACGAGGTTACACAGAATTCACTATCACTCGAAGAGCTGCTCAATCGTAGTCTCAGCTCAGAATTACTGTATTAGATTCTGGATTTCTGTCATCATTTACTATAAAAGTCTGTTGACCATGTAGTGTTTTCTTTCGTCCGTGAAACTGAAAACGAGGTTTAGCAGAATGTTCACACTGCTTTTTTTTTATACAAGACAAGTAGATTTGTGTGGAGACAAAACAAACACGAGTCCATTAAAATTTCTTGCAATCAACAGTTGAAATGTTTTCAGAAAATTCTGATATTAGAATAGAACGATATGTTGTTTTGGTGTTTTGATATGACAACATCCTAAACTGTAAAAACTACTATTTAAACAACAGTTTATAAAATAATAAAACTCACATTTCAGCCTAATGAATGATTATGCAGTATGTTATATCCATCTTATTTTGCAATGCGGGAGTAAACTGTTTTTTTGTTTTTGTGAATTCTTTAGCCTCTATAGGTAAATAACTAGAAGAATAACAATGTGCGGTAATCGATAAAACTATTTGCACTGCAAACCAGTGTGTTTAGGAATCTGAAAATAAATGTTAAACAATCTGATAAATACATGCATTATGAGCTGTTTCTGTACAGCTAAAATAAATAGACTTATAGAATAGAGTTACTAATGACCACACTATTAGAAAAATGACAAGAAAATCCAACTGAAATTTCTCAGACACAGTTCCCTTCAGATAGATTCATAAAGCTGAATATATGAATAAAAACTCCTTGGATTTGCAACAATAATGTGAATATCAATGTTAGAAAAGTTGAATGTGAACTAGTAAATGGTGCTCACAGGACATAAAAACATGCTTGGTTAAGTCATAATTATTTGATTAAAATATTCAAAATTCTGTACAGCTAAAATAAATAGACTTATAGAATAGAGTTACTAATGACCACACTATTAGAAAAATGACAAGAAAATCCAACTGAAATTTCTCAGACACAGTTCCCTTCAGATAGATTCATAAAGCTGAATATATGAATAAAAACTCCTTGGATTTGCAACAATAATGTGAATATCAATGTTAGAAAAGTTGAATGTGAACTAGTAAATGGTGCTCACAGGACATAAAAACATGCTTGGTTAAGTCATAATTATTTGATTAAAATATTCAAAATTATTATTTAAGTAGTCTTTTTTTTTTTTTTGCCTTATCTAATCATTTTGAATTTCGGCTCATAATTTTCACTTTTTTGTCAGAATTTCAACTTTTTATCTCATAACTATGACTTAGTATGTCATAATTGTGACTTTTTCCTCTCATAATTATGACTTTTGGCATAACTGACTTTTTATGTCATAATTTCGACTTTGTATGTCAGTTTCAACTTAGTATGTCATAATTTCACTTTTTGTCATAATCTCTCACTTTTTATATCATAATTTAGTTTTTGTCGTCATTTTGACTTAGTATGCCATAATTTTGTATTCTTATCTCATAATTATGACTGTCATAATTTAACTTTTTGCCATAATTTTGATTTAGTATGCCATAATCTCATTATGATTTAGTATGCCATAATTTCGACTTTCATCTCATAATTATGACGTTTTGTCATAATGTTTTACTTGCCTCATAATTATGACTTAGTATGTCATAATTTCACTTTTTGCAATAATCTCTCACTTTTTATCATAATTGAGTTTTTGTCATCATTTTGACTTAGTATGCCATAATTTTGACTTTTTCATCTCATAATTATGACGTTTTGTCATAATGTTTTACTTATCTCATAATTATGACTTAGTATGTCAATTTCACTTTTTGTCATAATTTTGACTTATTTCGTAACTATGACTTAGCAGACCTATGTCATAATTGACTTTTTGCAGTAATATTGACTTTTTTTTTATAATTATGACTTAGTATGTCATAATTTCACTTTTTGCCATAATTTTGATTTAGTATACCATAATCTCATTATGATTTAGTATGCCATAATTTCGACTTTTTCATCTCATGATTATGACGTTTTGTCATAATTTTTAACTTATCTCATAATTATGACTTAGTATGTCAATTTCACTTTGTCATAATTATGACTTAGTTTGTCATAATTTCAACATTTCATGTCATAATTACGCTTTAGGATATTATAATTATGACATTTAAAGTCTTCATTTAAACTTTTCACTAAATCATGATTTGTTTAGCACTCTGTTTACACCAGACAAGCATTAGCAGCAGAGGAAGGTCAGCGGACCGAGGCTCAAGGTACAACAGTGTGGCTTTAACTGCATGTTTGTTTACATGCTGCCCAAAACTACAGGAATGACACTGTTTACATGAAACTAAAATAATGTAGGGTTTTGAAGCAGCACAGAGCCTTTCATCAGACACATGAGAGACGTCAGTGTTAGAAGTGAGATTGATTCTGTACCTTATTTCTGTCCTGAACAACAAGGACTTTGCCGTTGGATTCGTCCACAACAGCACCTTTAAACAAGACAACAAGACATAAAACATGGTTTTATATGCTTCAAGAAAGCTACCTGCAAAGCTACAGTACTGTTAAAAGTTTTAGGCACTTGTGTAAAATGCTGTAAAGTGAGGATGCTTTCAAAAATAATGTCATGAATAGATTTTTTTATCAATTAACTTCTATTAACTAAATGAAATCAACATTGTGTGACCTTCCTTTGTGTTTAAAGCAGCTTTTGCCCTCGGTGCACTTGAGCAGAGTTTCTCAGGAGCTTTGCAGTGAGGTTTCTTGAACCTGTATTTATAACTTTTTTGTTTTACACTAGATTATAAACAAAGAGTGATTTAAGAATTTACAAAATGTGGATTAATATGTTTTAACCCTATAAACTGTATCATATTTGATACACAAATTTCCTGTAAATGATGAACATGATCAAACTTTGCTGTTAAATGTGTTTCTCACACAATCTCCTCATGTCTTTATTTCTTCAGCTCTCAATCACTGCATTATATGTTTGGATCATTTCAATCTCATTTTACTGAGACAGATTACTGGAGATATAGAGCCACCACTGATATTTATTTAGATCATTTTATGTCAGTATCATGCACTACTGTTATAAAGATCTCATTGATTTACATTACAAGCATCAGAATAAAACTGAGCTGTTTTTTTTATCTCCATTTTCTCACTTACAGTCTATAAGAGCCATCAAATCCTGATGGATCAAATATGATCCTCAACAAATAACTTTGTGAGATTGCTATTGCTGCTCTGAAATGGTCCTATAAATGCTTAACAATGAATCCAGCTATGGTCTAAATAAAAGCACACAGAGGATGTTGGTTTGGAAGTCGTTCAGAAAGGAAATGCGGTCGGTTTATTCACTGCTAGAATATTCCAATCCTGGGATTCACCTTCACAGCATTCGGCTTGAATCAAACACAAACATGCAGCAGCTGCCAGACTGAGCTCATACCGTCTTTCTGGGCATGTTTGGACATGTCTGTGTCCGGACCGGAGGAGCGGCGCCGCCTGCTGGTGAAGGACCCTAAACCCGAGTCATATATGTGACCCTGGAGCACCAGTAGGAAATTTACTAAATATCTTCATGGAACATGATCTTTATATTATTTAGTCACTTTGGGGAGGAGGGAATGATGCATGAAGATGTTTTAGGAAAAGGTTTAATGGAGAGACAGGTATACAGAGCTCTAATTAAATATATATGTGACCTTTGACCACAAAAGCAGTCTTAAGTCGCTGGGGTATATTTGTAGCAATAGCCAACAATACATTGTATGGCTCAAAATTA
>NW_015541046.1:243013-245974 GCF_001515605.1 Sinocyclocheilus anshuiensis | reverse complement strand
TTGTATCTCAGCCAAATATTGTCCTATCCTAACAAACCATACATCAATGGAAAGCTTATTTATTCAGCTGATTTATTCAGATGATGCATAAATATCAATTTAAAAAAATTGACCCTTATGACTGGTTTTGTGCTCCAGGGTCAAATTTATTCATCTGGGCTTGTCTAGTAAGCTCAGATCTACAGCGGTTCAGGGTCTCTCCATTGAAGGGCATCAGTGAGTGCTACATTAGGACAGAAGATCTTCTTATCCATGCCATACTCCTTTTTCTACTCTTCCACCCAAAATGATATCCTCCAAAAGTTTGTAATAAATACGCTTTTTTTGGTTGTTTCTGAAAGAGGTCTCTTCTGCTCAGCAAGGCTGCATTTATTTGATTAAAATACAGTACAAATTGTGAAATATTATTATAATGTAAATCAGCTGATTTCTATGTGAATCTCTGTTAAACTGTAATTTATTCCTGTTATGGAAAACTGAATTTTCAGCATCATTACTCCAGTCTTCAGTGTCACATGATCTTCAGAAATCAGTATAATATACTGATTTGCTGCTCAAGAAACATTCTGATTATTATCAATGTTAAAAACAGTTAAAACAAAATAAACATAAATACTTTTATTCAGCAAGGACGCATTAAATTGATCAAATGTGAAAGTAAATACATCTATAATGTTACAAAAGATTTCTATTTCAAATAAATTTCTATTCATCTGCGAATCCTGAAAAATAAAATGTATCACGGTTTCCACAAAAATATTTAGCAGCACAACTGTTTTCAACATTGATAATTATCAGAAATGTTTCTTGAGCAGCAAATCAGTATATTATACTGATTTCTGAAGATCATGTGACACTGAAGACTGGAGTAATGATGCTGAAAATACAGCTGCGCATCACAGAAATAAATTTAATTTTACAATATATTTACATAGAAAACAGCTATTTTAAATAGTAATAATATTTCACATTTTTACTGTATTTTTGATCAAATAAATGCAGCCCTGGTGAGCAGAAGAGACTTCTTTCAGAGACATAAAAAATCTTTCCAAACTTTTTAGTGGTGATGCATGTATAATATATTTGTGTTTATCCTGTAAAAAAGCAAAGTTTAAAGATTTTGTAAATAATAATAATAATAATAATAATAATAATAACAAACATTATGACATAAAGTGTATAAGAAATATCTTAAAAACTAGTTCTAGGTGATCCAAATGTGCTTAAATGACTATCATTGATCAGGTCAGATGCTCTTGCTATATATATATAAGCCAAACACTAAGACATTAGTATTTTTCCTTTATTAATATAGCTTATATTAGCCTATATATTATGTTTAATTTAAATATACTTTAATTACATTTAATTTGAACTCAAATGAATGACAACGTACTCTTTATGCAAACAAACAAAACACGTAAAAACTGAAAAACTGGGAAATCAATGTGCTACTCTGTAATATGATTTGCGGAAAAGCAGCTGTGCGCTTGACTGCATAACACAGACGGAAATACATGCATGCATACTGTACATAACACGCAATGCCATTTACAGACATCGCACTGTACTTATGCACGACGTCATTATTATGTATTTCATGTTGATGTTTGTCGATGATTACGCTCCTGTACCCCGCAGCAGCTCGCTGAACTCGTCCTCGCTGATGTCCGGCGGAAAGTCTCGCACCGTCACGCCTCCAAACCGATCCACATCCCCGGCCAGCGGAGGCCAGCGGAGCCGCTCCTGACAGCCGGAGCCGAAGCGAGCCGAGCCGGCAGAAACAGCCGAGGAGACCCGGCGGAGCACAGAAGAGACCCGGCAAAACCCGGCGGACATGATCCAGCTCATCATGACTCAAAACAACCAGCAGACGCGTAATTACTCCAGTACTGGCGCATATTAAATTGCATAACCGCTTTAACGCTGAGGTTTTTAATCTTTAACACACGGGCCCCAAATATGATCATCCTCGTACAGAGACCCCATCCTAAAATTAACAATACATTTATTCTTGTATAAGACCCAATTCATACCGTGAAAAACCAATGTAATAAATAATAATTAATAAATATAAAAAGTTTATTTGGAAAATATTGTTACATTATTATTTTTTTACATTTCCTTTGTTATTTAATCTAATTTTTATTATTTATTTATTTTAATCTAATTTTTATTTATTTTTATTTACTAATGTATTTAGTAATTAATTAATTAGTATTTTATTTTTACTTTAATCTCATTTTTATTTACTTATTTACTTATTTTTAGTCACGCATTTATTTACTTATTTATTTTAATCTGTTAGTTCGTTGGTTTAGTATGTTGATTTATGTAGTTATTGTTTATTTGAATCTATTTATTTATTTTCATGTTTATTTATTAATTAATGTATTATTTATTTGCTTGTTTTAATCTATGTTTTTTTATTTCATCTAATTTTTGATTATTTATTTATTTAAATTTATTATCCTTTTATTTACTCATTTATTTCATTTTGATCTAATTTTATTTGTTATTATTTAATTACTCGTTTACTATTTATTTTAATCTATTTGTTTGTTTGTTTTAATCTCTTTATTTATTTTCTTTAATCTATTGTTTACATTTATTTATTTTAATCTCATTTTTATCTATTATTTATTTATTTTACTGTCATTTATTTATTTGTTTTAATCTATTTTTATGTTTTGTATTAATCTAATTAATTCATTCATTTTAATCTTTAAAACATTTTGGGTTTAAGCACTTTAGTGGTACCATGGTTCAATATTATGATATCCGATTGCAATACCATGGTACTTGAATAGATATATAATATCAATATAAGTAAACGCACAAGGGTTCGTGTCGATAAAGGTTGTATTGTGTAACAGTGATGTTTTAAGGCCTTTATATTGTGTGTTTTACGGTATCTGAGGGGCGGAGCTGAACTTTCACATCGGGAAGTTTACATTCAAA
>NW_015541046.1:240934-242943 GCF_001515605.1 Sinocyclocheilus anshuiensis | reverse complement strand
GTGTGTGTGTGTGTGTGTGTGTGAGAGAGTGTGAGTGAGAGAGTGAGTGTGTGTGTGTGTGTGAGAGTGTGTGTGTTTAACACACATCAAACATCATGTCATCCAGCAAAGGAGAAGGGAAGAAAAGGAGACAGATCCGCGTTAGTCTGAAATGAACCGGATTCGAGCGGAGGACTGACGGTCACAGACTTCATAGACAGAGGTAACATTCATTCATTAAAGAGAATAAATGAGTCAAACATGATAAACTTCACCTATAATTGAACCTATAATGGTTTGGAGGGCAGGTGTTTTGATGAACTTTAAGATGTTTAAAGGTGCACTCAAGTCATTTTATACTAATTGAAAAGTTAACAGCCTTTTCTGATGATGGCATTAAAGTGGCTTCCATTCACATGAGATGAGACTCCAGACATTGACTTTGCATTAAACACATTGACATGAACTCTTCTGTGAAGCTCTTCACAAGATTTTGAGTGTTTTTGAGTGTTTTTTGTGGGACTTTTTGCTCATTCATCCAGTAGAGCATTTGTGAGGTCAGACACTGATGTTGGATGAGAAGGTTAGGGTCTCCGTTCCTGTTCATCCTAAAGATGTTGTTTGATGGGTTTGAGTAGTGATGGGAGAAACGAACCTTTTCGAAGCTTCACAGGGGTTCGTGTCGATAAAGGTTGTATTGTGTAACAGTGAGGTTTTAAGGCCTTTATATTGTGTGTTTTACGGTATCTGAGGGGAGGAGCTGAACTTTCACATCGGGAATGTTTTTTGTGGGACTTTTTGCTCATTCATCCAGTAGAGCATTTGTGAGGTCAGACACTGATGTTGGATGAGAAGGTTAGGGTCTCCGTTCCTGTTCATCCTAAAGATGTTGTTTGATGGGTTTGAGTAGTGATGGGAGAAACGAACCTTTTCGAAGCTTCGAATCAATTGATTCGCAAAACGACTCACTGTTTCGAAGCGTTCGAAGCACCGCTCGCTGGTGACGCCTGCTGGTCCAAAGTGTGTAAATGCAACAAAAACTCAGGCTAAAACGTGCGTAAAACAGCTTTTAAAACCCATTGCATATGCTTTATTGAAAGTATACTACATTAAATGCAATAAAAATAATAAAATACCATTAAATATGAAGTGTCTGTATAATATGTGGTTTTAAAATATGTTATATTAATTTGCAGGGCTTGCTTTGTTTGTTTTATGGACAGCTTCTATATAGAGGCCAGCAAGAGACTATTAACCCCTTTCTTCTCATCCTTTTAATTACACAAATGTCTCGTTAAAAATGTCTAGTTTCGAAGCTTCACGAAGCAGTGCTTCGAAAGCAGCCATCACTTATAGGTTTGAGAACAGGATTTTGTTCTTCCACACAAGACTCATCCAACCGTGTCTTTATGGACCTTGCTTCGTGCAGGAATAGAAAGGCTCTTCCTCAAACTGATCTCACAAAGTTGGAAGCACAGCATTGTCCAGAATGTCTTGATTTCCCTTCATCAGGCCATCCTCTGAAAAACAGCCCCACACCATCATCCCTCCTTCACCAAACTCTACAGTCGACACAATGCAGTCAGACATGATGTTCTCCTGAAATCATCAAACCCAGACTCACCCATCAGACTGAAGTGTTATCATAATCAGATAAGCATTATCCTATCACAGTCCCATGCTCTGAGCTCTTCAGAACCACTTGTTTTTTTTCCACAAACGTTTATAAATGCAGACTGCATGACTAGTGTTTATACACCTGTGGCAATTGATCCGTATCGTGTGTGTGTATGTAAATATATACACATAAATACACATATACATACTCCCATTCAGAGTTTAGGGATCAATAAGACTTTGTATTGTTTTTGAAAGAAGTCTCTTCTGCTCATCAAGGCTGCATTTATTTGATCAAAAATACAGTAAAATTGTAACATATTAATACAATTTAAAACAGCTGTTTTCTATGTGAATATCTGTTAAACTGTAATTTATTTCTGTGATGCGCAGCTGTATTTTCAGCATCATTA
>NW_015541046.1:215875-240739 GCF_001515605.1 Sinocyclocheilus anshuiensis | reverse complement strand
TCCTCCAGTCACATGATCCTTCAGAAATCATTCTAATATGCTGATTTGCTGCTCAACAAACATTTCTGATTATTATCAATGTTGAAAACAGTATTTTTGTGGAAACACAAATTGTTAGAAACGATATCTATTTCAAATAAATGCTGTTCTTGTTAACTTTCTATTCATCAAATAATGCTGAAAAATGTATTGCAGGTTCCAAAAAAATTAAGCAGCACAATTGTTTCCAGCACTGATAATAAATTAGCATATTCAAATGATTTCTGAAGATCATGTGCCACTGAAGACTGGAATAATGATGTCTTTATTCCAAACCTCATGCATTCAGTTTGAACCTAATGGCTCCTAATGGATTATACTTAAATAGATTATATTTCAAATTTACATTTGCATTTGAATACTGCATCAGTCTGTGTGTGTGTGTGTGTGTGTGTGTGTGTGAGTGTGTGTACAGGTATATATGGTTTATGAGGACACATACTTGTATTTGTGGTTTATGGGGACTCTCCATAGGCGTAATGGTTTTTCTACTGTACAGACCGTATATTCTATCTCCCTACACCAACCCTACCCCTAAACCTACCCCTTACAGGAAACTGCTGGCAATTTTTGAATTTCATAAAACACCGTTTTGTATGTTTTTTAAGCCTTTTGTTTTACGGGGACACAGGAAGTGTCCTCATAAACCATGTTTACGTTGTAGTACCCATGTCATTATACACATTTGTGTGTGTGTGTGTGTGTGTGTCTGTGTCTGTTCGGTCCGGTCTGGGTCTCTGGTCACACTGCAGCTGATCACTGGAGCCGAACACATGCAGCTGACGCTCAGGTCAACCTCACCAGAGATCATCACACTCGAGGAAACATCAGTGAAGATGCAGTCTTTATCTCAGCGCTGCTGTAACTGTGAGGGAGTGTCGCCATCTGCTGCTGGAGAGCACAAACACACACTTGGCCAGGGTTTAATGATTTGACTGGTTAGATAAAGCTAGATAATAGTACATTTGTGACATATCGTCAAATACCACAGATTGGAAATCTCACTCGTCCCAAAAGTCATGTGGACAGTAATACACTTAAAATGAAAGTAAATGGGCCAAGAGTGCTTGAAAGTTTAAAAGAAGAAATCCTCTGTTTGTATTTTTATTTGTGCACATTTTAAATGTATTTATTCATTTGTATTTTTCTTTTTTGGCACAAATTTGCACTTTTCCCCCCTTCTTTATTGTTATTAGAGCTGTAAAGTGGTTCTAAATCAGTGATTCCTGCTACTACTGCTGTAATGACAAAGCTGCTAATTCTCAAACTTTATTTACAGAAACTAGGAGTGGCAATATATTGAAATAAGTAAATAACATATGTAATAATTAAATTACAGAATTATAGAAAAATGTAATGTTCTTCAGGGTTAACTTTTTTATTTCTAATGGATTTACAGTAGCTAAAAAAAATATTTTTTAGTATTTTGTAATTAAAGTTTTAATGTTTTTTCTTAATTTTTTTAGAACTTAACATTAACACATTCATATAGAAATTTCCATGACTTTTTACAATGCTATTAATTTTCATTATGTTTTAAGATGTTAATTTCTATTACATTTCCTTTTAATTTGAGTTAAAATGTTATTAATTTTGGTGTATTTTTGTCTTTTTTTTTTCAAAATTAATACGTCTGTTTTTATTCATTTTTATTTTAGATTTAGTTTAGTTATTTTAAAGAGGTCATTGGATGCGACATGCACTTTTACATGTTGTTTGAACTGAAATGTGTGTTGGCAGTGTGTGTACACAACCACCCTAATGATAAAGATCCACCCAGTGTTTTTTTTTTTTATCCCATTAAATCATCCCCTTTCTCTAATCAAGCTATTATCAGATTCTTGGCTTGTGACGTCACACAGACCCAGGCCCCTCCCACGATTGTTGATTGACACTAGCGTTTTACCTCAGACCCGCCCTGAGTGAGCTGTCATCAGTCCGCCATTGTTTGGCCGCCGGAGCAGATGTAAGAATGGCTTCTAAGCGATTGAGGTGTTCTGTTGTTGGATGTAATAATGAACATAGCAGTCGTCATTTACTCCCGACATCTGAGCCGCTGAAGACGCAGTGGATTATTGTTTTTGAAGGGAATGTACCCCCTAATCTACCTAAATGTGTTTCCTATGTTAAAATAGTCCATGTGACATCAGGGGTTCAACCGTAATTCTATAATAACAATAATAACATAATTTATTCATCAAAACTCTCCCTAACTCTCCATTTCGTAGAGAACCCCAGAACGTAATCTACGCAATCAGCGCTGTTTACATTGAGTAGAAAGCATGTGCATGCTGAGTGTAAACAACAGCTTCGTGAAATTACGGTTGAACCGCTGATGTCACATGGACTATTTTACTGATGTCCTTGCTACGTTTCTGTGCCTTGATCGTGTTAGGACCCTTGCCGTCTATGAGAGCTCTCAGATTTCATCAAAAGTATCTTCATTTGTGTTCCGAAGATGAACGAACGACATGAGGGTGAGTAATTAATGACATAATTTTAAGAGATGAAGTCGGTGACACTGACTCGTCATAAGTAGTGATGTGCCTGTGTGCAAGTTTCACACGGATTACATAATCTGAGAATATTTGTTTTCCATTTGAATTGAGTTTTTTGAAAGTAGATATTTCACTCTCTATAGATATATTTTTAATTTCTGTAAGGCAAGCGTACACAGAGTTTTGGGCGCTCTGAGAATATTTGTTTTCCATTTGAATTGAGTTTTTTGAAAGTAGATATTTCACTCTCTATAGATATATTTTTAATTTCTGTAAGGCAAGCGTACACAGAGTTTTGGAGTTTCGCGCTCAAGTTCACAGAGACTGAGACGGCAGAAAGCGCATCCTGTTTGCTTTCATTATTTTACAAAAGCGCAATGTTTTGTTGTTATTGTTAGTGCACACAAATAAACGTAGAGTCTTTACAGATTCGAAACATATTACTCTTATCTGTATGAGCAGAAATGAGGGAGTATTTTAAGAGCAAGTGAGCGGAGCCTCCATCTGTCTGCAGTGAGCTACTCTTCAGCTTCAAACACACTCCACACAGACACTGAACAGCGCACATTTCTCTAGGTTAACATTAGATTGAGTGGCCATGTAGAGTTGCTACTACATACATTTTTCAAATGATAAGCCACATTTGAGGTCAGTGAATGATTGGATGTCCTGCCCGATGTACTCTGGTTGACTAATGGTTAGTTGACTATTGGGGCAGCCCTAATGATTGCTGATTATAATGACTTAGGGCGTGTTCACACTTGGCATCTTTTTTTACAAGAAAAAGTTGACAAGGGTGCACTGTAAAAAAAATTCCGTAAAATGTAAGGTAAAAAAACGGCAGCTGTGGTTGCCGGAATTTTAGGTTTTTACTGTAGCATTTTTACAGTCTTTTACCGTTAAATTCACGGTCATTTTTTACAGTGTTCTTTTTTAGTAAAAAAAAAAACCTGGCAGCGTTTTGGTTACAAACAGCAGCTGAGAGCGTCTTTTGTTGCTATAGCAACAGCTGCAACAGTAGCCTGGTGCTGTGTGCTGCAGAAATGTAGAGAAAGATAAAGTTGGCTCTTGTGTTGGCTTCTGAAGTTAACGGGGAGGACAATGTCGGTTCACAACAATGTTTGTGGGTGTGCGAGGAAACAGTATGGTGCTTGCAATAATTTAGTCCAGGAGCTCCGGTTGGATGATGCACGGTTTGCGGCATCTTTGCGTTCCTCCGGGCTGATGGTCTCTCTGAATTTTGTCTGCGATTGTGCAGTAAATGGTGCAATGATTTGTAGCAGGTCTTTAAATTGACTTTTGTTTAGTCTAAAATATTCCACAAACCATGCATCATCCATTTTTTCTTGTTGCTCTTGTTATGGAAACGGCAGGTCTCACTAGCTATGTTTCCATCCACCTATTTTTATGCGCATTTTGGGATATTGCATAAAAAAACGCTGGATGGGAACACCAGGATGGATTATAAAGTAAAATAGACGCTGGCAGCTTCAAAAAAGATGCCAAGTGTGAACATAGCCTGATGCTGCGCTTTATTATGATTTTTATGATTACGCTGGTGCTGTGCCTGACCTTTGATACCTGCACTGCAAAAAATGCTTTTCTTACTTAGACTTTTTTTGTCTTGTTTCCAGACAAAATATCAAAAAATTCTTAAATCAAGAAGGATTTTCTTGGGGATTTCAAACAGAAAACAAGATTATTTTGCTTGTTCTAAGCAAAAACTTACTTAATGCTTTTTTTTCTGAAAGCAAGACAATAATTTTTACTTGTCTAGAAAATCCTTCTTGATTTAAGAATTTTTAGATATTTTGGCTGGAAACAAGTTAGAAAAGCATTTTTTGCAGTGTCTGCACTCAATATGTGTGGATTTCATTCTGAAGTGTTGACACACAAATGCATAAATTATGAATAGAATGGGGAAAAAGAGAAATAAAAGGAAAATTAAAAGTAATCTAGGTGCTAGAGCTACACAATTAATAGAAATAAACTTGAAATCACAATGTCTTTTGTGTATTTTAATATATTGAGATTTTAAATATATTTATTTAATTCAATCATTGCAATTGAATTAAATAAATACATACATGTGCTGTGTGTTTCATGAATAAATTCAGATTAAGCCAAAATTTTAGTACTGTAATTTTAGTTTTAATGTAAAATAAAATTATTATTATGATGATTATTTTATAGCCGTATTGATATATGATGTAATTAATGTATAAATCTGCTAAATGCATAAAAATAAAATAAATAAAAACAATGTGTTCAACTAGTTGCATTAATGCCGGTCACACCAAGAACAATAACAGTTGGTGTGAATGGGGCTTTAAGCTGCATTTATTTGATCAAAAATATAGTAAAAATTGTGAAATATTATTATAATTTAAAATAGCTGTTTTGTATGAGAATCTGTTGAAATATAATTTATTTCTGTGATGCGCAGCTGTATTTTCAGCATCATTACTCCAGTCTTCAGTGTCACATGATCTTCAGAAATCATTCTAATATGCTGCTGCTCAAAAAAAATTTCTGATTATTATTAATGTTGAAAAAAAGTTGTGCTGCACAATATTTTTGTGGAAACTGTGATGCATTTTATAAGTTCAAAAGAATGGGAAATGCGAAAGAACAGTATTTATTTGTAATAGAAATCTTTTGTAACATTATAAATGTCTTTACTGACACTTTTAATCAATTTGATGCAGCCTTGATGAATAAAAACATTAATTTCTACTGATCCCAAATTTTTGAACTTTCTCTCTTCAGTTCATTCTTCTCCTCCTGGTTCATCTTTTCATTCACTCTCTGCTGCAGATGTTTGTGTTTCTCCTCTTATTCTCGAGGTTGAATGTGTCTTTAAGGTCACAATGACCTGTATGCATGCAGACAACAGCACTTCCTGTGGAGACACACACACACACCTCTCTCTCTCTCTCCATGTGTGTGTGTGTGTGTGTGTGTGTGTGTGATGTGTCTGTGTGCTCAGCATGCAGTCACTCAGAGCTCAAATCTCCGTCATTCACTGAAACTGATCTCCAGTCAGTGTCTGATCAATAATGCGCAGTTTCCTCTGAATGACCTGCTGCAGAGAAACACACTGAAACACTCCAGCTGACCAAATCCACTGCATCCTTAGCGCCAGGGGCCAGATTCACGAAAATACTCCCAAAAAACACTTTCTTACATTCTTACTTCAAAACTTCACACTGGTAAATCTTAGTGATATATTTATCCATCTATCAGCCCTATATTAAAGGAACAGTTCATCCAAAAATGAAAAAGTGCTCATCCTCGGCCCATCCCAGATTAGGATGAGTTTGTTTCTTCATCAGGTTTGTAGAAATGCAGTATTGCATCAGTGTCTCAGCAATGGATGCTCTGCAGTGAATGGGTGCCGTCAGAATGAGAGTCCAAACAGCTGATAAAAACATCACAATAATCCACAAGTAATCCACAGCACTCCAGTCCATCAGTTAACATCTGGAGAAGACAAAAGCTGAAACAAATCCAGCATTAAAACATTTTTAACTCAAATACGAGTCCATAATCCATAACGCTTCCTCCAGTGAAAAAGTGTTCTGGTGTGAATCAGGAGAGAAATCTACACAGATCAAGCAGTGTTTAAACAGCTCTAAACAAATATGTGGCTGGATGTGAGAGACAACAGGAGATGGACTTTTTCACTGGAGGAAGATTTGTTATGGATTATGGACTCGTGAATGCAGGAACGAGAAAGATCTAAAAACATCTCAGCTTTGCCCATTTTCTCTGCTGTTCTTCTGTACTTCATTTCCTTCTTTCTTTCTTCAGTCAAATGCAGAACGTCATGTTTCAATAATGCTTTATGTTTTGTCTGTTTCCGGCCTTTAAATTTAAATATCACAAGCACAATTCACAAAAAAACATTCAGAAGCCTTTTTACTTAAGCAACGTAATGCTTTTCAACTTGCATATTAGTGAGAATAAATGTTTGATGACTTAATTTTCTCCATGATGAATAAAAAGAACAGTTAAGGAGAAATAAGAAAAAAAGCTTGAAGAAAAATTAATCTAATTTACATCTAGATATGAATGTGCACATTATGTACTGTATATACAATGGTATAAATGTATTTGTTATATAAAATATTCCATGTATCATATAATGTGTGTGTGTGTGTATACATATACATACACACACATACATAAAAATGAAAACTAATTCAATATATGAATAAAAACTATAATAGTATCAATGATAATAAAACACCATTGATGATCAATGATGTGAAATAAGTCACTTTTAAAGACAATTTTGTCCGTTCAAATATTTATTATTTGTCTTCCACAATAATGTATTTGAATTAATTCTGGATTAAAATAATGAATAATACATTTATTTATTATTACCGTTCCGAAACCGGTTTGAGTAGAAAAAATACTGGTTAATAAAGTTACTTTTAAAACTTTTTCTTTGCCTATAATAAGAATAAGCATAATAAAGTACATCCATTACTCAAACAAAAAACACAGTCTTGATCTTGCGCTTAGTCATAGACAACATAGTAGCCTACCATCTTTTCTAGATTTTGGCCAAATGTATTAAACGAAATAAAAAAAACTGTCAACACTTCAAAGTATTAAAGTATTTTTCAAGATGTTTAAAAATGTTTGCTGCATGGTTAAAAATATACTACTAGTATAAAATTGCATTTTGAGAGGAAAAAACATAGCCTAAATCAGTAGGCTATACGTCACATTTTATTATTACATTCAGTTAAGAAAAATATTCTTAATTCGAAGGCTAAACAAGATTATTGTTCTTACCCCATTGGCAGCTATTTTTACTTGTTTTAAGCAAAAACAAAATTTGGATAATATTTTCAGAAAACAAGACATAATATCTTGTCATTTTACTTGTCATGCATCAGTAAATGCATCCTGATTCAAGAATTCGTAGATATTTATACTAGAAAACAAGACAAAAATACTAAGGAAGAAAATCTTTTTTTTTTCAGTATACTTAAATTCCTGATTGGTTAACTGCAAAATTCCGATATTAAGTGGAACGATAAAATTACGTTATTAACCGGTTAGTGGCTATTTCAGATTTTCGATTCTGTTCAGAACTATTAAATTTGATTTCGTTTCTGTTTCCGGTTATGTTCCTGTCAGAATTTCATTCTTTGAACCAGTTCTGAGCTATAAACCTCTCTGTGTAATCTTCCTCACTGAATTACAGTCAGTGACTGGCCAGTCTGTTTTCTGACCCAGTGTTGATGATGATTTAAGCTGGATTTCTAGGTGATCTGTTTTTAACCGTGTTAATTGTAGGCACTCTCTCTGGTTTCTGTCTTTGGCTGGTGTTTGTGAGTCCTGTCGTCATCTCCAGAGAGCAGCAGGTCACGCTTGATTCACATCCGATCAGTGCGGCGGATGTTTACTCTGTCTCAGAGCGGAGGAAAGCTCTCAAATAAATCAGCTCAAACAGAGATTAGACCGTGTCTCTGGCTGGATTCAGCTGTGTCTTATTATCTGAGAGAGAGCTGGTGCTTGTGTTACAGCGATTCTGTCATCCTGTTTAGCTCTCAGTTCTCCAATCAGATCTGTTTACATCATGAATTCAACAGTTTTTGCCTGTTCATACTGTGCTTTTCTGCTTTTAGAGTCCAAAATGACCAACGAGAAGAAACTAGAGAAATGCACCACTAATCAAAAGTGTGGAATAATAAAAAGAACACTCTTCTTTGATCAAAAATACAGTAAAAATTCTGAAATGTATTTGCAATTTAAAAGTAAAACCGTGGAAACCGCGATGCATTTTATTTTTCAGGATTCACAGATGAATAGAAAGTTCAAAAGAACGTCTCAGGTTACTTATGGTTCCATAACCATGGTTCCCCGAGTAGGGAACGAGACACTGCGTCCCATAATGAATAGAGATAGCTCTTACTTTTTCCTTGGAAATGCATGCTTCAAACAGAACAGTCAATGAAGACGAAGAAGAGAATGATGTGTGCTCCCAGCGCCTATTTATACTATAGTCGCACCGGTAGTGACGTCATGGCTGTCGCCGGCCAACGAGTTGGTGTTTTTTCAATGTATGCTTCAGACATGGGTCACGACGAGGCGTTCCCCATAGCGACCCCTAGAGGACGCAGTTCGAAGTTCCCATGAAAGGGAACTGAATTTATTTGGAATGGAAATCTTTTGTAATGTTATAAATGGTCTTTACTGGCCATTCTGATCAACTTTAAGCATCCTTGAATATTAAGTTTTCTTTTTTTTTTCTTACAACAAACTTTTGAATAGTAGTATATCATAGTATATCATATCATAGTTTCCACAAAAATATTGGGCAGCACAACTGTGTTCAACATTGATAATAATCAGAAATGTTTCTTGAGCAGCAAATCAGCATATTAGAATGATTTCTGAAGATCATGTGACACTGAAGACTGGAGTAATGATGCTGAAAATTCAGCGCTGCATCACAGAAATAAATTACATTTGAACATAGATTCACATAGATAACAGTTATTTTAAATTGTAATAATATTTCACAATTTTTTATTTTTTTCTGTATTTTTATTAAAATAAACACAGCCCTGGTGAGCAGGAGAGTCTTCCTTGAAAAACATTAAAAACTCAATAATTCCAAACTTTTTGACTGGTAATATATAAATGTTTCTGAATGTGCTCAGATTGATCTGTGATAGTCGGTTTTTTATGTTTCTGCAGGTCTTCACGCACTGAGGAGGGTTTTAGGATCCAAACCTGCTCTCTCTGACATCCAGGTGATGAACAGTGTAAGGGTCACGACCTCTGACCTGAGGCTGGCCATGACAGAGGTCAAACCTACAGAGAGGTGGCCATCGACGTGCCGAAGGTGCGGTGTTTATACAAATATATTTATATAAAAATATGTTTATACAAAAAGTTTGAGATACAAACTCAGAACTGCGAGATATAAACTCCGAATTGTGAGATATAAACTCAGAATTGTGAGATATAAACTCAGAATTGTGATATATAAACTCCGAATTATGAGAAATAAACTCCGAATTGCAATATAAACTCAGAATTGCGAGGAACTCAGAATTGTGATATAAACTCCAGAATTGCGAGCTATAAACTCAGAATTGTGAGAAATAAATTCAGAATTATAAGATATAAACTCAGAACTGCGAGATATAAACTCCGAATTGCGATATATAAACTCCGAATTGCGATATAAACTCCGAATTGCGAGATATAAACTCCGAATTGTGAGAAATGCGAGAAACTCAGAATTGCGATATAAACTCTGAATTGCGAGATATGAACTCAGAACTGCGAGATATAAACTCCGAATTGTGAGAAATGCGAGAAACTCAGAATTGCGATATAAACTCTGAATTGCGAGATATGAACTCAGAACTGCGAGATATAAACTCCGAATTGCGATATAAACTCAGAATTGCAATATAAACTGTGAACTGCGAGATATAAACTCCGAATTGTGAGATATAAACTCCGAATTGTGAGAAATAAACTCAGGATTGCGAGATATAAACTCAGAACTGCGATATATAAACTCCGAATTGTGAGAATTGCGAGAAACTCAGAATTGCGAGAAACTCAGAACTGCAATATAAACTCAGGACTATAAAATATAAACTCAGAATTGCGATATAAACGCAGAACGGTAATATATAAACTCAGAATTGTGAGATATAAACTCAAATTTGTGAGATATAAACTCAGAATTGCGATATAAACTCTGAATTGCGAGATATAAACTCAAATTTGTGAGATATAAACTCAGAATTGCAATATAAACTGTGAACTGTGAGATATAAACTCTGAATTGCGATATAAACGCAGAACGGTAATATATAAACTCCGAACTGTGAGATATAAACTCAGAATTGCGAGAAACTCAGAATTGCAATATAAACTCAGGATTGCGATGTAAACTCCGAATTGTGAGATATAAACTCCAAATTGCTAGAAACTTAGAATTGCGATATAAACTCAGAACTGCGATATATAAACTCCGAATTGTGAGAAATGCGAGAAACTCAGAATTGCGATATAAATTCAGAATTGCAATATAAACTCCGAATTGCGAGATACAAACTCCAAATTGCTAGAAACTTAGAATTGCGATATAAACTCAGAACTGCGATATATAAACTCCGAATTGTGAGAAATGCGAGAAACTCAGAATTGCGATATAAACTCTGAATTGCGAGATATAAACTCCGAATTATGAGAAATGCGAGAAACTCAGAATTGCGATATAAATTCAGAATTGCAATATAAACTCCGAATTGCGAGATACAAACTCAGAATTGTGAGAAATAAACTCAGAATTATAAGATATAAACTCAGAACTGCGAGATATAAACTCAGAATTGCAATATATAAACTCCGAATTGCGATATAAACTCAGAATTGCGAGATATAAACTCCGAATTGCGAGATACAAACTCAGAATTGTAAGATATAAACTCAGAATTGTAAGATATAAACTCAGAACTGCGGGATATAAACTCCGAATTGCGATATAAACTCAGAACTGTAAGATATCAATTCCGAATTGCAATATAAATTCAGAACTGCGAGATATAAACTCCGAATTGCGATATAAAATCAGAATGGCTAGAAACTCAGAATTGCAATATAAACTGTGAACTGTGAGATATAAACTCAGAATTGCAATATAAACTGTGAACTGTGCGATATAAACTCAGAATTGCGAGATATAAACTCCGAATTGCGAGATATAAACTCCGAATTGTAAGAAATAAACTCAGAATTGAGATATATACTCCGAATTGCGAAATAAACTCCAAATTGTGAGAAATAAACTCCAAATTGCAATATAAACTCAGAACTGCGAGATATAAACTCCGAATTGTGAGATATAAACTCCAAATTGCATGCGAGATATAAACTCCGAATTGCGATATAAAATCAGAATTGGATATAAACTCTGAATTGCGATATAAACGCAGAACGGTAATATATAAACTCAGAATTGTGAGATATAAACTCCGAATTGCGAGATACAAACTCAGAATTGGGAGAAACACTGAAATATAAACTCAGGACTATAAAATATAAACTCCGAATTGCGAAATAAACGCAGAACGGTAATATATAAACTTCGAATTGTGAGATATAAACTCCAAATTGCGAGAAACTCCGAATTGCGATATAAACTCAGAATTGCGAGATATAAACTCAGAACTGCGATATATAAACTCCGAATTGTGAGAAATGCGAGAAACTCCGAATTGCGATATAAACTCAGAATTGCGAGAAACTCAGAACTGCAATATAAACTCAGGACTATAAAATATAAACTCAGAATTGCGATATAAACGCAGAACGGTAATATATAAACTCCGAATTGTGAGATATAAACTCCAAATTGCGAGAAACTTAGAATTGCGATATAAACTCTGAATTGCGAGATATAAACTCCGAATTGTGAGAAACTCAGAATTGCAATATAAACTGTGAACTGTGAGATATAAACTCTGAATTGCGATATAAACGCAGAACGGTAATATATAAACTCCGAATTGTGAGATATAAACTCCAAATTGCGAGAAACTTAGAATTGCGATATAAACTCAGAATTGTGAGATATAAACTCCAAATTGCGAGAAACTCAGAATTGCGATATAAACTCAGAACTGCGATATATAAACTCCGAATTGTGAGAAATGCGAGAAACTCAGAATTGCGATATAAATTCAGAATTGCAATATAAACTCCGAATTGTGAGATATAAACTCCAGAATTGCGAGCTATAAACTCAGAATTGTGAGAAATAAACTCAGAATTATAAGATATAAACTCAGAACTGCGAGATATAAACTCCGAATTGCGATATATAAACTCCGAATTGCGATATAAACTCAGAATTGCGAGATATAAACTCCGAATTGTGAGAAACTCAGAATTGCGAGATATAAACTCCGAATTGTGAGAAACTCAGAATTGCGAGATATAAACTCCGAATTGTGAGAAACTCAGAATTGCGAGATATAAACTCCGAATTGTGAGAAACTCAGAATTGCGAGATATAAACTCCGAATTGTGAGAAACTCAGAATTGCAATATAAACTGTGAACTATAAAATATAAACTCAGAATTGCGATATAAACTCTGAATTGCGAGATATAAACTCCGAATTGTGAGAAACTCAGAATTGCAATATAAACTTTGAACTGTTAGATATAAACTCAGAATTGTGATATAAACTCAGAATTGTGAGAAACAAAGTCGCAATTACCTTTTTTTTTTTAATTCAGTTTTGGAAATGAGCTTCCGTAGGACGTCCTCCACTGAAAATTAATTGATAAAGTATTTCTGTTTTCTATTTCTGCAAATTCTCTTGTAGAGATTGTGTTCGTTGTAGTCATCATAATTATCTTGATATGAAAACGATAGAAGTCTACTCATTAATCTACACATCAACTGTAGCTGGAGATCTGTATGTGTGAATGTGTGTCATCTTGATCAGATCAGGCGTGTTTGGGAGTGAATTCCCTCACAGGAGGATGTTTAGTCTGAGAGACACTCACATTTCTGCAGCAGCGCCGATATCAATCTCTCAAAGCAAGTTACGGAAAACACACCCTCCGAGAGAAAACCCAGAGCCCGTGTGTGTGTGTGTGTGTGTGTGTGTGTGTGTGTGTCAGGATGTGTTGAAATGCATTGTAGGATGAGAGGAAGTGAGCTTGACTTCAGAGAGAGTATTTATCCGGCTCTGCTCTTCAGTCTTTGTGTCGGTTAGCTATTTGTCTCAGGTTCCTGTCCAGGTTATCGTCTCATTAATCTCTCAGTGCTTCTGATGTTTAACGAGCCGTTTATTCTCACATGCTCAGATCTGTCTCGTTCGCTTCTTATCTGCTGCTCTGTTTAGGCCAGAAACATACTTACTCGACTCAAGTATGCAAACACAGACGAATGCGTCCTGTCCCGTACTTTAACATGCTCATTTTCATCTTTACAGCTCTGTAATGCATTGGTGATTGATTAAAGTATTGCTGATGCTGATTGTGTCTCGACAGGGTCCAGAGTTACTGAGTAAATACGTGGGTGAATCAGAGCGAGTGCTTCGAGAGGTGAGATGCCCGTATGCACCTGATCAAAGTCACAAAAACACTATTACTGATTCTCATGTTATTCTAAACCTGTATGACTTTCTTCCTTCCATGAAATGCAGAAGGAGAAGGTTTTATGAATTATAATTTTTTTTTGCTTTTTTCCTTTACAATGAGGACGTTTTCCAGCTCTAATGCAAGTTAAGCTCACGTCGATTTCCACAGAGAATAATGAATTTTTCTTGAAAAACAGAAACAAAATGAAAATTAAAAATTAAATGAAATTACAAAAAATTTAAACATGCAAAAACATACTTTTACACTTCTGGAGGATTTAGAATCAGAAATGTGAAGCTTATAATTTTATAAATTAAATTAACTCTTCTGTCAAAACTTGTTTAATTTTAACAATAAAGCTGTTTAAATCATAATTTATACAGTTGTTTTAAGGTGTAAAAAGCAGGTTACAGTGAGACACTTAAACTTATGAGTATTTAAAAGCAGAAATACAAAGCTTACAATTTTATAAAAGCACTTGTATTAATACTTAACCTAAAACATGTTTTATTTGAGCTGTAAAGCGGTTTAAATCATAATTTTTTCAGTCATTCCAGGGTGTAAAAATGCAGGTTACTTTCACTTTTTTTGGCAGATTTTAAAATAGAAAAAATAAGCACTGGAATTAATTCTTCTGTTAAAAAAATATTTTATTTGAGCTGTAAAGTCATTTTTACAGTCGTTCTAGGGTTTAACATGCAGGTTACGGCGAGACACTTAAACTTTTGAGGATTTAAAAGAAAAAATGTGAAGCTTATAGTTTTATGAAAGCACATATTAATTTTTCTGATAAAACTTGTTTTATTTGAGTTGTGAAGCTGTTTAAATCATTATTACAGTAATTTTAGGGTTTATAAATGCAGGTTACAGTGAGGCACTTACACTTTTTGAGGATTATAAATCAGAAACACGAAGCTTATAATTTTATAAAAGTATTTTATGCTTTTAAAGCTTTTTAAATGTGAATTTTTACATTTGTTTTAGAGTTTACGGTGTTACATTGTCATGCTGAAGTAAAATTTCATGTAACTTCACACAAATCATTAGTAAATGATTTTTCCCCCCACTGAAATCATGTTAACACATTATTGCTTACATCTTGCGGCTGTACTAATGAAATGAGTGAATTATGGATTAAACTTCCATTGTGTCTGACTTTAAGAGAGTTTTTTTTTATGGTGAAAAAAAAAAGAAAAATGGAAATTAATTTTCTGAACTCACATGATGCTTTGTGTGAGAAACAGACTTAATTTAAAGTGTCATATGAGTTTAGATCGACATGTGGGTTAGTAAATAGTCATTTAAAGGGACAGTGCACATATTTTCTGTGTTTCTGAACTTTTAATAATGTGTGTGTGTTTGTGTAGGTTTTCCGGAATGACACGATATGATACATAAACAACACACATCATCCACATTAATATCTAATCATATGAACATATGATTTTGTTAGTATTGAGGTGTTAAATGTGTGTCGTTCTGACATGTAAGAGAATGTTATTGCTCTAAACACACACACACACACACACACACACACACACACACACACAGAGGAACATCTGCGCTTTACAGACACAAGTGCGTCTTTGTTTCCCTGAAAACAGATGGAGATTCTGCTGTAGTTCCTGTTCAGGGAATCACACACTAAAATACAGTAGGAAATAATGTAGTAAACCAGAAATTAGTGTTCACTTTAATTAGTGGACACTCACACACGTTTCCTCCTGCTGGGTTTGAGAGCTTCCACTTCCTGCAGTCAGAGGCTCACAGCAGCTGTCACTCATCCTGATTGACAGCTCCTCCGTCAGTCTCAGACCCCCTGCGGGACCGACCTATCCCACACACAAACACACACACAAGGCCTCATTTGAATCTCACACAAGCAAATGGAGAAACACCTGAACTCTCCTCAGCTGCCATGAGTGAGTGTGTGTGTGTTTATTTTGCTGCAGTTTATAGTTTGGTGTCAAAACTGTCCCTTAAGTTTGGATAAACCTGCTTTTTGAGACATTTGAGGAACCTCAGCTGGAGAGAAAAAAAAAAGATCCTTAAAGTATTTTCTTTTGGGGTTTATAGTCATAATTAACTTTTATTTTATTTATTTTTTAATTATTTATTATTATATATTTTAATTTTAATTATTATTAAATTAATAATATTATTACATAGTTAAATATGGTTAATAATGATTAATAATATTATTAAATGATTAAAAATTATTAATAATATGTGATTAGTATGGCTGCCACCTAATAGTTGACTAACTGTTAGTCGACGAGAAGAGGCATGGTCGACCAAAATTTTATTTGTCACTTAGTCGTAGAAAAAAAAATCCACAGACGAAGTCACGCAGTCCATGACGGACAGATCGGTAACTGCAGGTCTTTGTGGGGCAGGACATCCAAACGCTCGATCATTCGTCGACCTCAAATATGGCTTATCATCTGAAATAGGCAAGTATTAGCAACTCTACATGGCCACTCAATCTAATGTTAAACTGGAGAAATGTGCGCTATAGTGTCTGTGTGGAGTGTGTTTGAAGAGTAACTCACTGCAGACAGATGGAGGCTCTGCTCACTTGGTCTTAAAATACTCCCTCATTTCTGCTCATACAGATAAGAGTAATATGTTTCGAATCTGTAAAGACTCTTAGTTTATCTGTGTGCACTCACAATAACAACAAAACATTGTGCTTTTGTAAAATAATGAAAGCAAACAGGATGCGCTTTCTGCCGTCTCAGTCTCTGTGAACTTGAGCGCGAAACTCCAAAACTCTGTGTACGCTTGCCTTACAGAAATGAAAAATATATCTATAGAGAGTGAAATATCTACTTTCAAATAAACCAATTCAAATAGAAAAAAAAAACATTCTCAGATTATGTAATCCGTGTGAAACTTGCACACAGGCGCATCACTACTTATGACGAGTCAGTGTCGCCGACTTCATCTCTTCAGCAGAAAACACTAGTTTATCAATACATTATTAAAATGTTAATGCAGCCTCCTTACTGTTTCCCCTGACTTATTCATAATCATTACTTCTGCAGGTGCGCTGTGGCAAGCTTTATGTGTGCGCTTGAGCGCTTATTAGGCTATGTGGGCAATTAAAGGCTCATTATTATGATTTAAATGGTTTATTAATAAACGTGGAATTAATGCTTCAAATGAATGACTACTAGTCGACCAGAAAAATCTTTAGTCGAGGGCAGCCCTAATGATTAGATAATTAAGAATAATTAAGAATAAAATCTCCTTTTGGGGACATTTTAGGAGCCTCGGTTGAAAAGGAAAAAAATAGATTAATAAATAAAGTAAAAATATATAATTTTTTTATTTTCTTTTAGAGTTTCTGTCAGTCTGTAGTCATTAAAATTAACTTCACGTACAAATTATGGAAATTTGTGCTAATGTATATAGGGAACTAAGTGTGTTTATGATATTTTTTCTTCAAATAATGCAGTTTCGTGAAGATGTATGTATTATATGTGACCCTGGACCACAAAACCAGTCATAAGTATCATCATCTGAATGCTGAATAAATAAGCTTTCCATTGATGTATGGTTTGTTAGGATAGGACAATATTTGGCTGAGATACAACTATTTGAAAATCTGGAATCTGAGGGTGCAAAAAAAAAATAAAATATTGAGAAAATCATCTTTAAAGTTGTCCAAATTAAGTTCTTAGCAATGCATATTACTAATCAAAAATTAAGTTTTGATATATTTACAGTAGGAAATTTACAAAATATCTTCATGGAACATGATCTTTATCTAATATCCTAATGATTTTTGGCATAAAAGAAAAATGGATAATTTTGACCCATACAATGTATTGCTGGCTATTGCTACAAATATACCGGTGCTGCTTATAACTGCTTTTGTGCTCCATGGTCACATGTTTGTATGTAATGACAAAGAGTTTTTTCTGAAGTTGTTGTGTGTGTTTGTGAGATTTTGAATGGCGGTGGTGTTTGTGGGATGTTCTTGCTGTGGTGTGTAGTGATAGTCTGATGTATCAGTCAGGACTACATTTACATGCTCATCAATATTCAGATATTAATCAGAATTGGTCAGCATTCTGATATTGAGTCATGTAAATGCACAGACCCGTTAATGCTGAAATTTAGAATGAAATTCAGACAGTGTTTCCTCACAGCTGTGTGTGTTTGTTTGGAAGAGAGAGAGAGAGAGAAAGGAGAGAGAGAGGGATGGAAAGGTGATCTGGTTTTTCTCCTGCTCTGAATGTCTGTCAGCGCTTGAGTGTGATTTGTCTGCAGTGAGAGCCAGTGTCTCTCTCTCTCTTACACACACACACACACACACACTTCACCTGTCTCCAGACCTTCTATAAAGCAGCTTTCGCTCCTTCAACAGACAAAATGTTGATTCCCACGGAGAATCATTCATAATTTAAGATGATTTTGACTCATTTTAATAATTTGACACAATTAATAAGGCTTCAGTTGTGGCTGCACTGTTTTATTTTGTCTTTTCAGACAGTCGTGTTTGTCTGAACCAGTGTGTTTGTTGCAGTCAGTGAGTCTCCTGTGATCCGCTTCTAAACAGAAGGGGGCGCCAGACCAGATCAGTCTGGTTTACTGCTTTGACTCCAGAGCATTTCAGATTTCAACATGTGCATGCACTGCAAAACCTGATGTTCTTCCTCTGTTTTTTTTGTCTTGTTTTCCCGTACAAATATCTAAACAGTCTTAAATCAAGATACTATACATGGAGATGCAAAATGACATGATATTGTCTTGTTTTCTGAGAAATGCATCAAAATTATGTGAGTTTTTGCTGTAAACAAGAATAAATTATATATATATATATAATAAATAAAAAAATAAATATTAGAAATGAATAAAAACTACTTTCATTCGGATCAATCTTCAGTGAGTGTTTGATAGAAGCACTTAAAAAAATTATTGTGATTATTTGTGAAATTTACTAGCGTTTTAGAAATAGAGTCAGAAGAATAAACTTAATTCAGAGGGAAAACAAGATAACTTTTCTGACTCCATTGGCAGACATTTGTTCTTGTTTTAAGCAAAAACTCACTTCATTTTAATCCATTTTTCCGAAATTATTAATTGTGCCAAAACCCTCATTCTCTGACAGTAAAACACAGTAAAATGTCGCTCTGAGCTGTGATCGGGTTGTCGTTCGTCGTCTGTCCGCTGGCTGATCCACCGCTCGACTCGTTGCGGTTTGAGGAAAGCGCTCAGAAAAACAAGCAGTGCAGAATATGAGGACTACAGCGCTTCGGCTCGGATCGGTCCAGAATCCTCCCGACGGGATCCAGAACCTCGGGCAGAGCTGCCAAAACAGGAAGCACTTAAAGCTCGCAACAGCAATGTGAATGTTTGTGTGTTTGTTCTGGACAGGGCCGCATGTTTCAGATGTTTTACAGTGTTTTTCTTTGAAGAAAGAGGAAAAACACAGCAGGAAGGAAGTATTCGAGTTATTGGAAGACTTATCAAGGCCTTTAAACGGCTCTGTGCGAGTGTGTGTGTGTGTGTGTGTTTGAGTGTGTGTGTGTGAGTGTGTGAGTGTGTGTGTGAGTGAGTGAGTGAGTGTGTGAGTGAGTGTGTGTGTGTGTGTGTGTTTGAGTGTGTGTGTGTGAGTGTGTGAGTGTGTGTGTGAGTGAGTGAGTGAGTGTGTGAGTGAGTGTGTGTGTGTGTGTGTGTTTGAGTGTGTGTGTGTGAGTGTGTGAGTGTGTGTGTGAGTGAGTGAGTGAGTGTGTGAGTGAGTGTGTGTGTGTGTGTGTGTTTGAGTGTGTGTGTGTGAGTGTGTGAGTGTGTGTGTGAGTGAGTGAGTGAGTGTGTGAGTGAGTGTGTGTGTGTGTGTGTGTTGTGTGTGTGAGTGTGATTGTGTGTGTGAGTGTGTGTTGTGTGTGTGTGATTGTGTGTGTGAGTGTGTGTGTGAGTGTGAGTGTATGTCAGGCTCCGGGGGACGCAGCTCAGTGCGGTGAACAGGTAACTGGATCTGTGGAGGGAGGATGGGAGGAACGGAGCGCTGCGGAGAACAGAGGAATAATCCTGTAAATCCGGCACAAAGATCCTGACAGCTATCAGACTTCAAGCAGCCTGTCGGCGTCCGATTGCAGCAAACGCTGAAAAACACAACTCAACCTCCTCTGAAACATGATTGGAGGATTGTATTGAATAAATCATGTTCATAAAAACAGTACCAAACACAAAACCTGTCAAGAACACGTGTAGGTCACATTTCACCGGAAATAAGCAAGAAATCATATTTTGTGTAATGAAAATCAAGGCTACTTTTGGGGGACAAAAATGATTGTTTTTCATTCGCCTTTTTAATATTGTAATGTGAAAATTGTCATTATCATTAGTGTAATGATAAAATTTAAATATTAATAACTAATTGTAACAAAGTAAAATAAAAACAAACAAACAAAAAGTCCTTTGTACAATAAAATAAAAAAAAAAAGCAAAACAATTTTTAATAAAAAGTTATACAAATGAATAAAAACATATTTTTAAAATAAAATAATAAAACTATTTCTTAAAAAGTAAATAATACAAATTAATAAAAATTCATTTGTACAATATAATAAAAAATAAACATTAAAACAATTTAAATTAATACAAATTAATCAAAAGAATATTGTAAAATAAAATAATAATACTAAAACTATTTTTAAAAATGTAACTTAATTTAAACAAATAATTTATAAAAAACTCCTTTGTACAATGAAATAAAAATATTTTAAAAATTCTTACAATTCAAAATAATACAAATAATTAAAAATGAAAAATATAAAGATGAATAAAAAAAGACCTTTGTGTCCATAGTGTCCATAATATAATATATTTTATATTATTCTTTTGGTTTGAGGGTGAAATATGACTCAAAAACTGTTTGTTTGATTGTTTAATTTCTTTATTCCGTTCACCCAACCAGTTAATTTAATCAACTTTTATTTTTGCATACTTTGTTCTTTGACTGATAATTTCCAGTTAGCTTTTCTTCCTCATTATTTTTGTCTTTTTTTGTCATTGTTAAATCGAGAAACATTTACTTGAGACAAAGTCTTTTTTCTAAGACATTCATCAGAATGAAGTGAGTTTATGGTTAAAATGAGATCAAATATCTCCCAGTGGGGTCAGAAGAAAAATCAACTTAATTTAAAACAGATTTGTTTTTCTGACCCCACTGTCAGGCATTGGTTCTGGTTTTGATGTTTGTAGTGGGACGGTGAGTTTTTACGGTGGCGCTGTCGTTGTTGTTGTTGTGTAGTTTTGGACTGGAGCGACGGTTGAACACATTCTCTCTGCGCTCAGCTCAACGGAACTGGGTTTAGATGACACAAAAGATCAGGCGGCGCACACACACAGCGCTTTACAGAGACGACAGATCGAGCGAGGCGGGAACTGAAGGCTCTTTGTGAGGCAGATCTGCCAGGATTTCCAACATGTGCAGTCTTGCCTTTGGGCTGATCAGACCACCAGAACTGCTCTCCCTGCTCGAGATTAAAGCTCTTTCTGCTCGTCTGTTTCACATGACTGCCTGCGCTCCGATTCCACAAAGCCCTTCTGCAGCAGACCAACTTACAAACGGCTTGATATATTGAGTAGAAATCTGAAGACTTGTGCAGGATCACATTTGTAGGATTGAAATAGATTTTATTTTTATATTTGTTGTTGGTCGCATAGGTGAAGGTGAAGACCCTATGTATGTTTTGCAAGGTTCCCCTTTCTGTTAAACATATTTCATTGGACTGTCCAGCTTTTAATGTACAGATAAAACTCTTTTATGAAGTGAACTCACTTAAAGGAACACCACTATTTTTGAAAATAGGCTCATTTTCCGACTCCCCTAGAGTTAAACAGTTGAGTTTTACCGTTTTCAAATCTGTTCAGCCGATCTCCGGGTCTGGCGGTAGCACTTTTAGCTTAGCTTAGCATAGATCATTGAATCTGATTAGACCGTTAGCATCTCGCTCAAAAATGACCAAAGAGTTTCTATATTTTTCCTGTTTAAAACTTGACTCTTCTGTAGTTACATCGTGTACTAAGACCGACGGAAAATGAATTTCACTTTTTAAATTTAATTTCACTTAAAGTTTAGTTCATGTTTTAGTAATGTTGCTGTATTTTTGAATGAATGAATGAATGAATGATGCATTTATATAGCGCTTTATCACTAACACCTCTTCCAACAGCAACCTAGTTTTCCCAGGAGGTCTCCCATCCAGGTACTGACCAGGCTCAGCCCTGCTTAGCTTCAGTGGGCAACCAGTCTTTTATTATTTTTATGTCTATATAGTTTTTATTAATTCTTATTTATTAGTTTGATTTCTTATTTATAGTTTTTGTTCATATTTTGAATTCATTTTATTTTTATATTTTCTATTTTTACGTTCATTTTAGTTAACGCTTTAATAATTTTGTTGTATTTTTATTACTTTTTTATATCTATATATTTTTATTAATTTGTATTTATAGTTTTATTCATGTTTTGAATTAGACTTTGTTTTATGTTTTCTGTTGTGACTTAAATTTTTAGTAATTTTTGCTGTTTTCAAGTGTCTATCATTTTTATGCAGTTTTATTTATTAGTTTTTGTTTATATTTTGAATTAGATTTTAGTTGTGTATTTTCTGTTTTCACTTAAATTACTAAAATATTAGCTAACATTTTGTAAGTTTTTTTGTCTTTAGTTTTTAGTAATTTTTATTTATTTGTTTTAATTTTTATTGATAGTTTTTCATGTTTTGAATAAGATTTTTTTTTTATATTTTCTGTTTTCACTTAAATTTTAGTTGACGTTTTGGTCATTTTACTAAATTTTTATTAGTGTTTTTTATATGTATGTGTCGTTTTTACTCATTTTATTTATTAGTTTTAGTTTTTATTTATAGTCTTTGTTCAAGTTTTTAATTAAACTATTTTCATATTTTCTTTTTTTCACTTTAATTTAAAATGAAAGTTTTAGTAATTTTTGCTGTATTTGTGTTAGTTTTTTAATAAAATTTCTATGTCGTTTTTTATTATTTTTATTTATTAGTTTATTTACTTTTAGTTATTTTAGTACTTCAAGAAATGTTGCCTTGGCAACTAGCTGAAATAAAATAAGTTTAATGTTTTTTATATACAGTATTATTTCAATTAATGTTTATTTTATTTCAAACAACAAACATGTTTTCTATGGTTTTAGGTTTAGTTAACTATAATGCGTTTATTATAGTTGTTTCAATTTTCCAGTTTATATACGTTTCTTCATTTAGCAGAAGTTTTTATCCAAAGTGATGAGGAAGTAAAGCTGCTTTCTGTATTGTATGAAGTGCTATAGAAATAAATGTGACTTGTCTTTTTAAAGCACATGAACCTGTTATCATGCTAATTGAAAACGGAGCTCTAATACAGCAGAGTAATGTCCGTGAAGCCTAACACGGCTCCTCCACACATGCATGCAGTAACAGATGGAGCGCATCATAAATCTGCCGCTCGCGCCCCACCGGGGGCAGATCGCCCTAATAATACCCCCATTGTCTGTCCCGGGAGCGTCGGGATCCTCCTCTGCGCCTCTTACAGCTGGATCAGAGGAGCAATGATGTGTTAAATTGTTAAGAAGTGATAGCAAAGATTTATATTGTTAGAAAAGATTGATATTTTGAATAAATGCTGTTCTTTTTAACTTTTTATTCATCAAAGAATCCTGAAAAAATTATCGCAGTTTCCAAAAAAATATTTGGCAGCACAATTGTTGATAATTCTAATAATAAAGCAGCATATTAGAATGATTTCTGAAGATCATGTGACACTTTATACTGGAGTAATGATGCTGGAAATTCAGCTTTGATCACAGAAATAAATGAGATTTTAAAGGATATTAAATTATAAACCTTTATTTTATATTGTAATAACATTTTGCAAGATTACTGTTTTTCTGTATTTTTGATCAAATAAATGCAGCCTTGACGAGCAGAAGAGACTTCTTTAAAAAACATTACAATCATTGTATATATCAATATTGTATATACAAATATTCTATCTATCTATCTATCTATCTATCTGATAGACAGATCTATCTGTCTGTCTATCTGTCTATCTATCTATCTGTCTGTCTGTCTGTCTCTCTCTCTGTCTGTCTGTCTGTCTGTCTGGGCTGTACAGTGCGACATATATGTCTGTGCGCATATACACATGAAGCGCGCGCACACCGCACACTAAAACAGCGCCTGATTACTAGACGAAGTTGTCTTTCACATCTGATTGATTTTTAGACTAACATATTGATACTAACACCCAAAAAACTTTCATTTTGATTTCATGGGGACTCCCAAAAATGTAATTTCTGTCATTATTTGCTCACTCACATTGTCCCAAACCTGTATTAATTTGTTTCCTGTGCTAAACACAAAATAAGATATTTTGAAGAATATGGGTTACCAAACGGTCTTATTGTTTTTTAATAGACCCGTGTGAAGTGATTTCGTTGTGCTTGTTTGTGTGTGTGAGATTGATTATACTTGGTAGTTAGGGGTGTGCGATATGACAATTTTTGATCGTGGACGATTAAAAGTCTCCACGATCTGCTTTTGAAGAAATATCGTAGTATTGTGCTACAGCGCAAATTCTATCAGTTGCAGTTCTGGCACATCCACCTCAATATGCAGTACAATGAGACATACATTCACATCAAATGTTAACTCAGCAGTAGAGTTACACTCACGGGACACTGCACTTATGCGCAATCACAAAAGTACATTATTAGCATCTGCTTAAACATTTAATTCACGTGCTGTTCTGACATGCATTTTTTCTGAGCGCATAAACACATGAAGCGTGCGCACACCGCACACTAAAACAGCGCTTGATTACTAGACTAAGTTGTCTTTCGCGTCTGATTGATTTTTCATCTAATACTGTCAAAAACACACAAGGTTTACATTTAAACACAGTTGGTTGTCTAAAATGAAAGTAAACAGTCGAGAGAGAAACGCGTGCAGCTCTTAAAGTGACAGTAGCCTACTAAACATGCTGCCGCTTGTCATTAAAGGTCCCCTGAAATGCTTAGAAACACGCAGAGTTACCTTATGTGTTGACGTCATTTTAACTGAAACAGGAAGACAGGGCGGGACATATCAAGCAGCCCCACCCCTTTTTAAAATAGCCAATAGCGTTAGTTTATATCACAGCTTGGGCTAGAGCCG
>NW_015541046.1:212742-215461 GCF_001515605.1 Sinocyclocheilus anshuiensis | reverse complement strand
GGCGCTTCAGATTCTAGAGAGCATTTGATTGGTCAGAAGATTTGATGAGAAGATGAAGTACGATGTGATGTCAAAAAAATCGTTGAGCTGTTTTGGCGGAAGTGACGAACTGCAAGCTTTGAATGCTAATATCTTCTAAATGCGAATTTTGTCACTGTTTTGGAGCACACTGCCTTATAGATAACCTTAAGACTAACATATTGATACTAACACCCAAAAAACTTTCATTTTGATTTCATGGGGACTCCCAAAAATGTAATTTCTGTCATTATTTGCTCACTCACATTGTCCCAAACCTGTATTAATTTGTTTCCTGTGCTAAACACAAAATAAGATATTTTGAAGAATATGGGTTACCAAACGGTCTTATTTTTTTAATAGACCCTTTTCACATTTCCGGGTTTCTCAGCAGCGGAAGTCATCATAGATGGGTGAATCTATAGCGGTGAATGGGAGACTACCACAAATATATATATATTTTGCATTCCCATTTGCTCAAATAGCAAAAGAAAAACTCCACGATAATGTTTCATGACTTTCAAAAAAATGTAATAAAATAAATAAAAAATAAAGAGAGACTGGTAATGACAGTCAGAAGCGAGAACGATGTCTAGTTTACTGTCGCTCCCATAGACACAGTATTAGAAACACCCTCGCATTAGCGTTAATTCTTTTTTTTTGTAATTTGATGCAAAGGTAATATAATACAAAATATGTTTCATGACTTTCAAAAAAATGTAATAAAATAAATAAAAAATAAAGAGAGACTGGTAATGACAGTCAGAAGCGAGAACGATGTCTAGTTTACTGTCGCTCCCATAGACACAGTATTAGAAACACCCTCGCATTAGCGTTAATTCTTTTTTTTTGTAATTTGATGCAAAGGTAATATAATACAAAATATAGTGTTATAAATGTACATACATTTTTTTTTTTTTAAATGAAACTTTTAAAAACTTTGGAGGATTTATGATGCTGATGACCACTGAAACGCGTCATCACAGTCTTGTGAAAAGGGTCCATAACAACTTTTTTCTTTGTCCACTTTGGCCTAAATATCTGCCATTCTTTTTTATTTTATATTTTGTTGAGATGTAGGAGGTGTTATGTTTCTGCGCTCTTCCATTTTTAGCAAATAAAGAAAAAATTAGGTTGTACATAACAGATTGTTTTGTTTAAAACAATTTTTATGATGCTTTGTATTTTTTGTGCTCTTTGGAACAACAATGTTTGTTTAAGTGATGAACTCCATTACTTGTGTTTGTTTTCAGACATGATAGCAGACATTTTATACTTGTGCTACAACTTTTTGGCCTGTGCTACAAAATTTTCAACCTCTGTAGCACCAGTGTTATGTGCAAAAAAGGTTAACGTACAGCCCTGTATATATATACCATTTAAAGAGCAACAGTGTTTGTCCTGAAGCAGCTCACAGACTCTCCTCAAGAGATGAATTGATCTGTCTCTCTGTTAAATGCATCTCTTTCTCTCTCGTCCTCTGGCTGGCCTGTCTTTCCTTTGGCTCGTTTTCTTCTCTTCCTTCCTGTGTTAATTGCTCTCCTGTCTCAGCGAGGGACGAGGCTGCCAACGCGAGGCTCATTGGATGAGCTCAGTAATTGTAAACAGACACACACACACACACACAGACACACACACACACACACACACACACACACACACAGTGTGTCTATCAGCGTCAGTCAGCCATAATATCATTATTTATTCTCGGTACACCACAAAAATCATGTTCTTCCTCAATATTTCTGTCTTGTTTTCCAGTAAAAATATCTAAACATTCTTAAATCAAGATATGTTTACTGGAGAAGCTAAATGACTTGGGATATCAAGTCTTGTTTTCTGAGAAATGCATGAAAATGATGCGAGTTTTAGCTTAAAACAAGAACAAATATCTCTCAGTGAGGTCAGGAAAATAATCTTGTTTTCCCTTTGAATTAAGTAGATTTTTTTGACTCCACTGGCAGATATTTATTCTTGTTTAAGCATAAAATCACTTTTTTTTCTTGTCACTTTGCTTTGCATCTTGATTTACTAGAAACCAAGAAAAAAAAATTTGTGTATGGTGTGTTTCTCCTATCGGGTAGGATGTAAATGTTTAGTTGTGTGGCATTTTTATGGTGTAATGTCACAATTTGAAGGAGAAAATAACTCTCAAGTTAAAGGAAAAGCTGCTGTATTACTGTGCAACTACTTAGAAGTTTTGCTATTTTTAGTTGGTTTCTTCTCAGAACAGCTATTGAGTGATCAGATCTGCTGAATTTAACTGAGAAAAGCCAGGTTTGTCTCTGTGTTTGATGACCAGTAAACTGTGTGTGTGTATCTGTGTATCTGTGTGAGTGTGTGTGTGTGTATCTGCGAGTGAGTGTGTGTGTATATCTGTGTGAGTGTGTGTGTGTGTGTGTGTATCTCTGTGCGCGTTTTTGTGACAAATGAGGACATACATTTGTATAATGACAAAGGTATGACATAAGTATTACAAGGAGAAGGTGACTTTTCAGGACATTACCCCGTGTCCCCACTTTTCAAAACGCTTATAAATCACACAGAATGGAGTGTATTGAAAATCTGAAATAGCACAAAGTTTCCTGTAAGGGGTAGGTTTAGGGATAGGGTTGGTGTAGGGCAATAGAATATACGGTCTGTACAGTATAAAAACCATTACGCCTATGGGATGTCCCCACTTTTCACAAAAACAAACCTG
>NW_015541046.1:208879-212192 GCF_001515605.1 Sinocyclocheilus anshuiensis | reverse complement strand
CACACACACACACACACAGACACACACACACACACACACACACACACACACACAGTGTGTCTATCAGCGTCAGTCAGCCATAATATCATTATTTATTCTCGGTACACCACAAAAATCATGTTCTTCCTCAATATTTCTGTCTTGTTTTCCAGTAAAAATATCTAAACATTCTTAAATCAAGATATGTTTACTGGAGAAGCTAAATGACTTGGGATATCAAGTCTTGTTTTCTGAGAAATGCATGAAAATGATGCGAGTTTTAGCTTAAAACAAGAACAAATATCTCTCAGTGAGGTCAGGAAAATAATCTTGTTTTCCCTTTGAATTAAGTAGATTTTTTTGACTCCACTGGCAGATATTTATTCTTGTTTAAGCATAAAATCACTTTTTTTTCTTGTCACTTTGCTTTGCATCTTGATTTACTAGAAACCAAGAAAAAAAAATTTGTGTATGGTGTGTTTCTCCTATCGGGTAGGATGTAAATGTTTAGTTGTGTGGCATTTTTATGGTGTAATGTCACAATTTGAAGGAGAAAATAACTCTCAAGTTAAAGGAAAAGCTGCTGTATTACTGTGCAACTACTTAGAAGTTTTGCTATTTTTAGTTGGTTTCTTCTCAGAACAGCTATTGAGTGATCAGATCTGCTGAATTTAACTGAGAAAAGCCAGGTTTGTCTCTGTGTTTGATGACCAGTAAACTGTGTGTGTGTATCTGTGTATCTGTGTGAGTGTGTGTGTGTGTATCTGCGAGTGAGTGTGTGTGTATATCTGTGTGAGTGTGTGTGTGTGTGTGTGTATCTCGGTTTAATGGGAATAAAAAAAGAATGTGTGTGTGTGTGTGTGTGTGTGTGTGTGTGTGTGTGTGTGTGTGTTGAATTCTTCTGTTGCTGAGCAATACTTTATAACAGCCCTCATATGAGCAGTGTTTACTGCTGTGTCGTGGGCGGCAGGACATCACACACACACACACACACACACACACACACAGGGCTGTTTCTGTTCCTGTTTCTTTTTTTATAGATTTAACAAACCCAAACACTCAAAGCTGCTGATGCTTAAAGGAACAGTTCACCTAGAATTTGATGTTTGATGCATTTATTTAATCAAAAATACAGTAAAAATGTGAAATATTATTAGAATTTCAAACAGCTGTTTTCTATGTGATTATCTGATAAACTGTAATTTATTCCTGTGATCAAAGCTGTATTTTCAGCATCATTTCTCCAGTCTTCAGTGTCACATGATCTTCAGAAATCATTCTAATATACTGATTTGCTGCTCAAGAAACAGATACAAATAGAAATCTTTTGTAATATTATAAATGTCTTTACCATCACTTTCAATCAATTTATTGTGTCTTTACTGACCCTAAACATTTAAACAGTAGTGTAAATCAGTCTTGCACTGTATTTCAATCCTCCTGAAGTCATATAATAGTTTTGCGTGAGTATCAGACCTAAAGGTCATTATTCAATCTTTACTGAAAATCTTCTTCTCTGACATTTCGAAACGCTGCATTTGCTTACGATTCACAAAAACGTCTCAGGTTACTTATGTAACCATGGTTCCCTGAGTAGGGAACGAGACACTGCGTCCTCAATCGCGGGAAGCAGATGGCTGCCCCTCTTTCCTCGAAAAGAGAGACAAACGAGAGCGGAGCTTTTTCCCTTGGAAAAAACGCTCGCCGTGCACGCCGATTGCCCCCTCGGAGACATCGCGTGTGTGCTCTTCGCCCAAACCAACAATGCATAGATCGTGTGTGTCATCAGATGTTAAACAACGTCAACACGGATGCACACATCCTTAAATGCTTTGCTAGTGCTCACCATAATGAGATGAATAGAGATCGCTCTTACCACAGAAATGCACGCTTCAAACAAAACAGTCAATGAAGACGAAGAAGAGAATGATGTGTGCTCCCGGTGCCTATTTATACTATAGTTGCACCGGTAGTGACGTCATGGCTGTCGCTGGCCAACGAGTTGGTGTTTTTTCAATGTATGCTTCAGACACGGGTCACGACGAGGCGTTCCCCATAGCGACCTCTAGAGGACGCAGTTCGAAGTTCCCATGAAAGGGAACTAATGTTTGCAAGATGCTTATAAAGGCACCGGGTTACAACAACACAAGCGCATGCGAGATTTGAGAGTTCTCAGTGAATAATATCTGAAATTTATCATACATTTATCAATTTATAATTTTAAGAGCATTCAGCCCTTGAAAAAAACAGTCCTGTTAGTCCCAAAACACTCTTCACTCAATCGCAAACACTTACAGCAGCTCAGCGTTTGTTTCTGTCCTTTATAACAGTCTGAGTTCGTCAAATGTGTTAAACTATCAGGTCTTGAGACTAGAGCACTATAGGCTCTCCAAACCAGTTACAGATGTCAAACACAGCAGGCGGGACACCAGAGCTCGTCTCTTCCGCACGGGGAGCCACAAAATTTGTCCCTTTTGCAGCGTGGTGAAGTTTGGAGCTAAGAAAAGACGCAGCGCTTCCCCTCACGCCGTTCATTTGGAGCTCTGATTACAGCCTTCTCTTCCCTCAAACACAAACACATGCCTGGAAAAACCGGCCTGCCAGCGAAGCGTGGCCAACGGCGGGAAAACCAGAGCAAATAGAGCAGCGGAAGACACTAATGAAGAGCCAGTCCAGACGTGATGATTTCCTCCGTGCTTTAGGTTCTGCACGTTCTTCAAACACAAAAAAGAAGACGAGCAGGGAGGATTGAAGAAGCTGCCTGATGAGGATTTTTATGCTGCTGAAGCTGAGTTTAGAAAACTGTGATACACTACCATTCAAAACTTCGAAGCAAGATTTCTATATACTTTTAGTCCTCAGGCAAGCATTAAATGGATCAAAAGTGACAGTAAAGACATAAAAGATTTGTATTTCAAATAAATGCTGTTCTTTTGAACTTTCTATTCATCTGTGAATCCTGAAAAATAAAATGTATCACGGTTTCCACAAAAATATTGTGCAGCACAATTGTTTTCAACATTGATAATAATCAGAAATGTTTCTTTGAGCAGCAAATCAGCATATTAGAATGATTTCTGAAGATCATGTGACACTGAAGACTGGAGTAGTGATGCTGAAAATTCAGCTTTGATCACAGAAATAAATTACAGTTTGACAGATATTCACATAGAAAACAGCTAATTTAAGTAGAAATAATATTTCACAATTGTTACTGTATTTTTTGAGCAGAAGAGACTTCTTTCAAAAACATTAAAAATCTTAATATTTCAAACTTTTGACCAGAAGTGTAGGTAGAAATTAATTATCTTAAGTGTAAAACTATATCTAATAG